>NW_009722153.1:0-8855 GCF_000703405.1 Apaloderma vittatum | reverse complement strand
CTTTATATATATATATAAATAAATAAATAAATAAGGAAAAACATAAATAGAATGCTTTTATATATTAACCTCTTTTGAAGCAAGACTATTTTTTAGGTATCCTTAAGATGATTCTGAAATGTCTCTTAGCATTTTTACAGTGACATAAGGCACTTGGGGCTGGATTGAAAGCTGATTCCTAGAGACAGAGAGTGCTGTTGTCACTGTCTGGCAGCTTAGATTTAGATTACAAGCCCTTCGGTGCAGTGACCTTCATGATGTTTTGTGGCCACATAGATCGTCCACCGTAATTCTGTTTTCTTTCCTAAAGATATAATTACAAAGGAAGCATGGATCTAACAGATGTCACTTTCTCCTAAGTAATAAGACCATCTCTAAAAGTTAAGAAAAGCAAAACAAACAAACGAAAGAACTCCACACAAATTTGTTTACGGAAAGAACAGAAAAGTTAACAGCGTAAGTGAAGGGAGGAAGAAAATCTTTTTTGATTAGTTCACACAAATCTTGTACTCACACTGCCTTCATATTGATAGAGATGCCACCTGTCAGACTGGAGAGGCAATAAAGTACAAAGAGAGGTATTAAGGATGTCAGAAGAGTGTTTACAGCTACCAGCCACGTGTGCTCATCTGCACAAAAGCAAGAGTAGCAGCTCAGTTTTCATGAAACCAGTACTGATAGGAAAACAGCTTCCGCTGCTCACAGAGACAAGAGAAGAACAGGAGAGAGACAATTTTAAATGAAGCCTCAAAAAAAAGCCTTTCAAGTGGTGAAGGCAATTAAGACTTCTTATGACGATACCTAGGAAATGCTGTGGTTATACTGCACCTGCCTTCTCCAGGCCCTTAAGCAGTCATGCAAGACATGAAAAATACATTAACGGCAACTCTGCCTTTATATATCTCCTCTATGGTTTCCCTGGTTAAAAATAATGGTGTGTGTACTTCTCAGTACTTTTGGTATAGAATATATCATAGTGATGTTTTACACCCTAGTTACTACTCTCTCAAGAGCAGATAATGCAGCATTTTTTTGGGTTTGTTTTTTTTGCCATATTAGGGCTGGAGGGAAGAGCTTGTAGTATGGGATTTCTTGATGTATGTTAAGAAGAGGCTTGGATCACCTTCAGGAAATTGCTTTCAAAATATTTGAAATGGATCGTGTTCTCTGGACTAGGAAAATGAGGCATTTTCATGAGTGGGTACTGTGGCTGCCATTAGCTGTGGTTGCACAAAGTGCCAAACTCCTTTCTTCTGTCCTTGTGGCCAGGAAATGATTCATAGAATCATAGAATCATAGAATCATAGAATCATGTTCATAGAATCATAGAATTATATAATTATAGAATGGATTAAGTTGGAAGGAACCTTAAAGATCATCTAGTTCCAACCCCTCTGTCATGGGCAGGGACATCTCCCACTAGATCAGGTTCCTCAAGGATTCACCTTTCGCTTTCAGAGTTCTGAATCTGCCAGACATCAGTTTTAAGATGTTCCTAGTTAAATAATCAGTGATGATACAAATCTCCCATTTCATCTGCTGTAATCTGTAGAGCCACATACAGACATTTGTCTCCTGCTCTGTCTCACCACCTCTTGGGACTCTCCCTCCTGACTTCTTCCACCAGCACTTGTAATGGACAGGAACAGCTTTCCTTTGTTTCTCCATTTTCATCCTTTTCTTCCTTCTCGCTTCCACGTGGAACACACTGTTCCTCAGTTTCATTTTTTCTCCCGCAGCCCACCTCTCTCTCTTTTTCATTCAGTCACACCCATTGAGGCATTTTAATCCCAAATAAAGGAGCCCTGAGTTAGGTAAGGTAGACAGAAAATCCTGAGCTTCTTGTACATAACTCCCTCTCTCCCACTGAATTTTGGAATCTTCATCTGAGCTTCTCTAGCTAGACTTCTAAACTCACTGATCCTGTTTTCTGTTGGACAATGTTTCATACAGAAATAGTTCCAGAAAATCTTTCTCATGAATAATAGATCTCTTAAATTATTCATATAAGCATTTTGACTATTCTCCTGTTGGGGTCAAGATGTTTGACTAAACAGAGCCATGACTTGGTGTAACATAATCCTGTCCCTTTTATTGTGCTTCTGTTTGGTTTTGGTTTTCTCCCCAATCTTTGTCTTGAAAGCAAACATGATTATGCTTGGAGCCCAAATAATATTGACAGAGCACAAAAAGTTGCTTTTGTTTGTTGCCATTTTCTCTGATTTATTTCTTCTTTTAAAGAGCATCATAACAGTTTGATAACCCTCTGGTGATTATCTTGACAAGAACTTTAGTTGTTAATTAGGTAATGCTTAAAGATTATAAATATTCCCTTATAGACTTTTCACTCAAGCATAGGAATACACCATGTATATACAGAAATGTATCCAAGCAATTTGCTTTAACCTAGCATGGTAAATAACAACTAGAGGTTTTATCGGAGATCAAATTCTAGCTGCTGAGCTGGGGAAGTAATTGCAATTCTGATGTTTTTAAGAAGAGCACAGACTTTATCTCAAACCCTGCTTCTTGGGGTCTGGCTGTAATCAGATCTCTGACTTCTGAACTGCCACTTCACCTTTCCTGCAGATCCTCAAAGCAGACCAGTGCCTATATACTTCAAGCAGTAGTCCTTTCCAAGGGTACTGGAAACACAAGAATGCTTCCAGTGTGGGACAAGGATTATGCTGAAGGCATTGAAGAACAATGATTTGATCATGTGATTAATTTTCCTTCAAGTATGTATTTCAGGTCTTTGAAATAAGCAAGAAAGTCCACCATCAGAATTCATTAGTATGAATTAGTCTGAAAGCTGATTAGAGGTTGAAGAAAGGAAACATTTCTAATTTTGCTGGCATCTGAAATAAATAGTAGTTAAAAAAAAAAACATAAAACATCCAGGACAACTTGCTTCCATTCATGTGAGAAGAACAGCAATAGCTGATTACAGATTAATCATTACAAATATTGTTTTCACTTTATCACAGAAAAAGGAGGCATACGTATCTTTTCTAGTTAAATTTCAAACAGTATGTCTTCCTGACAAGCCAAAGAAGTATAGGGACCGTATGAAATGGTCCTTTATTCTATTTGTGGATTTAGTAGTTCCCTTAAATTTCTTTAATTTGCAAATGTTCATACTTGTTCTGAATGTGTCTAGAAAAACAATGCTCCTTTTCTTTATATCTTTTCAAACTTACTAAGTTCATATCCTTTTCCAGAAGAAATCTGCAGAAATCTTTCATAATAGACATACAGATATGACATCACTATTGGGATAAGATTGGGAAGGCAGCTCTTCAGTGAAATAGCAAACTGTTGCCTTAGCAACCTGTCATCATAAGCTTGGATTTTTTAATATTTCCGAAGGGGTACAATTTTGAGGGGACGTAGACAATAAACAAAGGGTCAGTAAACAAAAAGTACTGCAAGTAATGTTTTCATGCTTCATGTTATTGATACTGTCAATATCTCAATCCTTCTTTATCAAAGCATTTCACCTGCCATGTGGCTTACTCCTCCAGCTGAAGGGTACTTCACAGCAACTCCTGAAGAAGCCAGAACTGTGGATGTGACTGGAGCTGTGCTCCACACTTAAATCAAGGCATTTACTGACCAAATATTCCCACTCTTTCAGAGCTGCCTAAGGCTACAAAAGGCACCAGTGATACCAGGAAGTTGCACCTGCACAATAAAATACAAATCAAAGATGTTTAGGAACCACTTGAATCCCATACTGGAAGTTAATAATTATGATCTATGTCATTGGTAATGACTCATTTATTGTGTATGGCTTCTTGTTACAATTTTCAGTGATTTGTAATTCTGACAGATCTTAATTACTGAAACTATGCTGCTGTGTTTAAAAATTGCCTGAAAATAGTTTACTGATAATTCTGTGGACTCTCTTAGAAACATCTCTGTGATGATTTTCTTCTTTGTAAAAATCTAAGATTCTGAATTTCCTTAAAGAACAAAGGTCCCTTAAAGAGCATATATATTTTCTTGAGGAGCAAAGAAGGTAAGGAGATGGAAAAGGAGGTAAGGAGATGGAACTGCTTCAACCTTTCTCTAATATTTTTCCCCTAAGTGGATTTGCATGGTACATTAAACTAAATGGTATTGACTTGATGTTCGGTCTGGACCTTTGAAGTATACTGGATGCCATTTGATATTAAGCATTTACGCTGAATCAGATGCTTTGTTTTTGCTGCACCTCTGAGTTGGGCAATGTACTGTGACCAATAAAGAAATGTACCTACCAAAAATAATTGTGTGGAAGTTTCTGGGGATGGGAGCCAAGGGACTCATCTCATTACCGTGTATTTAAATTTATACTTTAACATAGTTCAGAACTCTTGTTATCGTGTAAGGCCCTATGATATTGCCCCAGGAAGTGCTCAGACTTTGTCCTCTCTATTTTCAGGAAGAGCTGGCTACAAGTGCACGTGGCCAATCTGGTACCCCAAAGCCTGCCAGAAGCTCCAACAGCCAGTTCTGTCCTCAGATAGCCTCCAGCTGCCTTTTACTTGCTTAACTCATCATCCTCAATCTCTCCGCATTAGGCTCTGTGTACCACATTACCTTTTTCTTAACCCTTTACTTTGCCTTTCAGGTATTACCTTATATTGGAAAAAACTTTTTCGGTGTGAGGGTGACAGAGCCCTGGCACAGGCTGCCCAGGGAAGTTGTGGAGTCTCCTTCTCTGGAGACTTTCAAAACCCGCTTGGACATGTTCCTGTGTGACCTACTGTAGGTGATCCTGCTCTGGCAGGGGGGCTGGACTAGATGATCTTTTGAGGTCCCTTCCAACCCCTGACATTCTGTGATTCTGTGATATCTCACATTTGCACAGAGTTCTTTTGCATAATGTCACCTGTGTTTTTAGCAGCCATTGACAGGAGGTCATTTCTTCTCAGAAAACCCTTACAATTCCCGTTTTATCAGACAGTTAAAATACTTAAAAATCTATCAGTCAGGGAGCAACAGATAAAAACCTCCAAGTGATTCATGCAACGTTTGTTGTCACATTTGTGCACGTTGCTGGAGAAATGATGGTTGGAAAGAAAGGGCAAAATACATGACAGTGTCATAAAAATTTTGCAGAAAGCTTTTGGTGCAAATAAGGAATTGCAAAAAGTATGGCAGGCAGTGTTCCTAATTAGCTTCTTAGATTAATAAAAATGGAAATTTTAATGTACATTAAACTTCTGGGGAAAAAAAATGCAGAGCAAAACTGTTTATATTACATAATCTCTGGGAGAGATAGCATGCATGAAATGTGTTTAGAATTATGTGGTATCTGTAGTGCAATTTAAAAGCCATTAATAAGATTTAACTAAATAATAATTCTACAAAAGCTAGAGAAATGCTCCGAGTTTCTGTATGAGCAAATAACCCCACTGTGTGCATTTGGTGAGTCACCACAATAAGCCTCTAACTGGAAACCCAGGGAAATCAGCATGTGCCATCCAGCATTCTGAAAAAAATGACTGTTACTAGAGAACACTAAATAATCAAATAATAAGTAATGTTGTTATATAACTATCACAGGATCATGTACTTTCATTTCCATAACAAAAAAAAAGGAAAACTAAATACCATAGTGAGAGTATCTGACAGAAGACCCTGAAATTATTCAAACAGCCAGTTAACAACTGCAGCAGTCAGTACATAGAAAGAAAAAATAATTGTGTTGATATCAGTTCTTGCTCTTTTCCTTGAATGAATAAATTGAGAGCATAAAAATCCTTCCACCTTACTTGCTTAGTGCATTTTTAAACTATATCAACTTTGATGAACTTATTGCATTTTAATCGAAGCTTAAGTTATAGATTTGCAACCACTGTCTCCATAAAACAAAAAACATTTTTCTTACTGTGTGGTTTGTACTGCTCCAAATTTTGATTATCCATATCCACAGCTTTCATCTTCATAAAAGCACATTTGCAGTATAGGTAAACTGCTTATAAGACAAGAGTCATCAGCTAAACCTACCTTCTTCATAAGAACATTTCCAATGATACTCGTGAAATGAAAGCCAGATTCATTACTTATCCTTATCCTTTGTCTGCAAGAAAGCCTTTGGGGCACTTCTGGGACAACCTTTAATTATGCTTGGAAAAACCTTGGCAACCTGGCTTGAGTGGGATAGCACGAGTCTTATCATTGGAAGGCACAACCTCTCCTGCCCATGTCTGCAGCAGCGCTGCATGACCAGCACTCAGCTGCCAAAAGGGATGTGTCAGTGCCTTGTTTTCACTCTGAATTTGACCACTTTCCATTTTTGGCAACTGTATCTATCTTATTATACATTGTTGATGATTCTATTACCAAAATAGCATTCCCCATACAACCACAGACCAGTTTAATTTCTCGCTTCCCCTGAATAGCAAGGGAACAGCAATCTTTTACCCAAGATTGTGTTCAAATCCATGACATCATATTGAAGAAAAATGGTTAAATAGCCCAAGTCAAGAGCCCATCTCCTCCAGTCTGCAAGACTGTTCAAGGAGTGCCTGTTTACAGTCACATTTTGAGGCTGAACACCTGGACTTTGTTTTTAGTAGCTATTTTGTTCCACCCTAATTTCTTCATTTAGATATTATTTGATGTCATGTGAAATACTTTTTGGAAGTCAGTATATTATGCTGATGTTAACACATCAAGGAATATGCTCAGGAATATACCAAATTAGTTAATGCTTAGCCTGTAATTATAAATTGCCTTCTTTTACTGTTTGAGAGACATTTATACTGGCTTCTCCACTGTTTTGTCTAACTGAAAGGTTTACAACTGCCTTGGCGCCGTATTTATTCTCTGAAATTTAGGCACAGTTTTGGGGTTTTTTCTAAAGTATTTTAAAATTAATATTAACGACTGAGAAAGTCCCCTATACAGCTTTTCCAATATTTTAATTTTAAGCAGAAAGTCTAGCTACCTAATTATCAATTAGTGAACAATAAACAATTATGAAACCAAATTTCAGTGGTTAAGAAAGACAATAAACAGTTTTTGATGGATAAACTTGTTTTTTTCAAACATAGCTTTTCAGTAAAAAACCTCTCGTTTCCTCCAAAATTGTTTCTGTTGATAGATCATGCTATCATTTTATGAGAAAATCCAGGAGAAAGGAAAAGAAGAAATACATGAAAGATTTTCCCCTGAGATTTTTTCCATAATTATTTTATGGCAAGAAGCTATATGGGAGTGTGGTGATGTGCTTTGGAGCTGCTCTTTGAAGTTTTCAGCAGCAAGTGGCTTCCTCCCCAGCATGTGTTTTAAATGTTTTGCTGGATTACAGTCCACCTGCACAGAGCTGTTCTGACCTTTTTACTCTTTCAATATTTTAAACATTTGACCTGCTTTCCTTCCTGCAGTTTTGCTTCCGAGAATACTCTTGAAATAATTATGTAAATGTCATCTTAATGCATTTTCACTCCCACATGCACTTTCAGCCCCCTTACGATGTTATTTTTTCAGAATGCCAGAAAAACGTGAACCAGATGTGCTGAGCACAAAATACCACAGCAGGGATTTCCCTCACAGCAATCATGATATGGAAGTTCTTAGGGAATCATCATGAAGTAATCGGGCTATTTTTAGCAGCAAGAATATATCACAGGTAATAGAGTTTGACATTAAGTATGTTGAGTATATATATATAGATATACATATACACATATTTACTGTGTTGAATAATACTGGTCTGCAAGCAAACACTTAAATAATGAAGGAAAATCCAACCAAGAATTTCCTTCTTATTTTAAAATTTGCCACTAGTACTACAGGTTTCTTTAATATTTATAGGTAGCTCATATTTTTTACATTTGTTTTTAATATGAGTACAGTAAAAAGGTGAATGACAAAAATTGAGCTGTAGACTGTTGTCATCCCATAAAGTTGTATATTGGCATTCATTAGTCAGTTGACTCCAGGAAATGTGCCAAATGACTAAACACTGATTCTATATTTGATTGCTGAAGACCTTTGTTTTAGACCTCCTGGGTGAAAGCACAACCAAGCCTTTCAGTCAAAGTGTCTGTTGCTCGTGACAATTTGTTTATGTGTCTTGGACTCATTCCTAAATAGCAATCCTGTTCCACAGTCAAAAGTGAGAATAGTACTGGCTCCATTCTATTGCTCTTCAGTGAAGAGTGGCTTTTATTATTTTACTTGCTTGCGTAGTACCCAGTGCTGTAGAAGTCAGACTGGAACCGAGGCCTTTAACCAGTCTCAAAGTTCATGACATGGAGCAGGGCTCTGCAGACAGTCCTTCACCATGTAACCCAGAGTTTTACCTACCAATGCAAAGGGCAAGTGAACTACTCCACTTCTCCTGCCTTACATCCACATCTAGCCATAAAAACAGTAAGAATATCAATGACATCTGAGTGTGACTATATTTCCTCTAAAACCACATTATGTGGATTATCTCCTACAGTTTGACCATAGGTCAAATGGTATTATAAGGTGAGGCAGTGCTGGTGGCATCTGTGCTTCCATGCAGGTCTTCTCAGTCACCCACCATTTGTAAAGAGGTCTTTCTCATTTTTACCACACAGAATTTGGACTTTTTCTTTTTTTCTTTTTTATTTTTTTTTCCTGAAATAGCATGAATATTGTGAATACAAAGAGGACCTTAGTAAGTTAGTAGTAAGTTTGCAGATGACAGCAGGCTGGGGGTGAATGTCAATCTGCTGGAGGGTAGGCAGGCACTGCAGAAGGATCTGGACAGGCTGGGTCAATGGGCTCAGGCCAACGGGATCAAGTTCCACGAGACCAAGTGCAGGGTCACTTTGGCCACAATAACCCCCTGCAGTGATACCGACTGGGGGAGGAGTGGCTGGAGAGTG
>NW_009722152.1:54492-60537 GCF_000703405.1 Apaloderma vittatum | reverse complement strand
GTATATTTTTATATATATATATACACACAGTTTTAGAGAGATTAGTTTTTTGTGGAAGTTATGTGTTTGGAAATTATTACACAGGTCTTGAGAGAGAGGTAAGAGCATCTGGAGAAATGTTAAACAAATTTATGTGAATCTATGATCTTTATAAAGGGTTTATGAATGCTATGAATTTATCTGACGTAGAATAGCAGGATTTATTGAGATGGGAGCTCTTTGCCTACATTTGTGTATTAATATCATTCACTACTTCAATTGTCTGCACCTACCGATGAAATCCTCCCTGTGAGGAAGCAAAGTCCGCTATTCCATCAAAAAGGGACCAAACATCTTGTCCTGGGAACATGGAGTTTCAGTTTTCAGTCATCTGTTGTGGTAGTTATTGGCTAGCATTGTGCATATCTTTAAAAATGTTGAAGCAGATCTCGCAACGTCCCGGTGTTAACGTATTTTATGAAGTGTGCAACAGGATAACACATGACATTGGTTTGTTCAGCTGACAAAGCTAAGATACTATCTCAATATTCGTAGGTGATGAGGGTATATGTGTACTGTAATGGTGATGAATGTGGCATAAGCAGTAAAGAGAGAAACATAAAAAGACAGAATCAGACAGACAGATGTTTTCTTCCCAGTCCGTATTGTAACAAGACTTGAGTGCTAGTAATCAACAGGAAAACCTGACAGAAATTGTTGAAGTGAGAATAAAACAGAAGCGATTCTAGTGTCTCTTCATTTTGAAAAATCGAATGCAGCACTCTAAATTTACCTGCGCTCTGAAACGGACCATCTGTGAAGGTAACCTCCAGAGAGATCTCAAGTACGTATTGATGTGCGATTGTGTGGGATGTCAAGTCTGTCATTCAGATCGTGTGGCCATGACTGTGTGTTCATCCACTGTAGAGCCCTCTAAGAAGTACAACCCCTGGCCACTTCCGGACCTCAAAGCTCTGGAAGATGGCCATGGTGGACATCTCTTGTAAGCAATTGTGGTTACAAAATGAAAACAAGCAGTCTTAGCCTTTTCTGGAGATTCTTCAAGAGAAGTGTCGAGTGTTCTGTGGCGACTTTTCTACTGGAGTCAGAAGCACTGCAAATCTTCTCCTTCTCACTCCGATCCAGGGTGGCCAATATTCAGAAGTGAAGTCGTGCCAACACAGCTGCATTTTAAACAATGTCATTGTAAAAATTGTCTTTAAAAAGTGATATGTCAGAAATAATTTTTACCGTTTATAGCTTGTTTTTACTCTCCATTTCACACCACACAATTTTGAACGGGCCAGGATTTAGCCCAGATGATACAAGAGAACTATTTCCTGGGATCATTTCTGAGAGGTGTGGTAAACTGTCTTAAAATTCCACGAAACGCTCTTAAAAATGGAGGAAAGCTCTTGCCTTAGCGTTCTTGCGAAACAAGCCAAATTTTCGCGTCACACAAAAGGAGGAAACCTCCTGAAGCACTTCACAACGCACCACGCAACTGAGAAGGGCTGTTTCCTAATGAAATCCAGAGAAGCCAAATTAGAAACCTCTGTACAACTTCAAAGGACTCGGAGAGGTGCCCAGCATGTCTTGTTCTCTCAGATATCTACATTCTCATGAAGAATATTTGACAGAGTGTAATACATTTGCCCAGAGGCATGACCCATATTGGCACTAGTTTTGCAGGCTGAGGGACCAAGGAGTAATTAGACAAGCAGGGGCATCGTTAGAAGGTGGCACATTTGCTTTCTTCTTATAAATTTTGAACGCAATCGGGTTGTTTAGAGTGAGGAGTCAGTGCATGCTGCATTATTAAGACTCTGAATTATGTTTTAAATCAGCGCACACCGTCTTTCTTCAGACAAATGACTATCACGGAGCACTAGCTCCAGCTACTTTGAGATAAACAAGGTAACTAGTTATAGTCACTTTTCAGCAGAGGCAGAGGTTTATCTGTGCTTCTTCAAGGATTTGCTGAAACAAAAGTGTATCTCATTTGCAGCCGCAGTAATCAGCTTACCTTTAATCTTTTGTTTTCCTTATTAATAACAAAGATTTACTCGCTTTGAGCTGTCTAAAACCAGAGCTGCCACAGATCATCCAAGAGCATTAATCTTTGTTCTCTGCAACCTGGTTTCTCAAAACTGGAGGTGAAGCACAAAAGCAGAAAGTCGAATAAACACATTTCTTTCCAGGTTCCGGGGCTGTTGTCACTGAGTTAAGGGGTGAGCAAAAGAGTATTTCTCCAGCCAGTTGTAGAATAGTTTTGTAGTAAGTCCTTATTGAATCAGATTATTTTTTTTTTGTGGTTTAAAATCCATCTCCACCAAATTTCTTGGCAAGTTGCTGTCCTTTATTAAAACGTCTCCTCCCAGAATACTAAACACCAAGCAAGGATTAAAACAGCCAATCAGCAGAGTCATTGATCATGCTGATGAGTGTCATGATTTGGCAGCACTGGTGGAATTAGGGCTTAAGCTTCCAACTAAACCAAACCAGATATTAGTGACACAGCTGATATGTTGCAAACCTTAGTTAATCTTATTAATTTCTTACTTGCTTTATTGCAGTGACAATTAATGTAGTCATGATTCATAATGGGATGGCTAATTGCTGTTTTTCCTCACTTCTCCGTAAATGTGTGTCCTTTCTTTAATTTAAAGACGGTATTTTGTGTAACTCGTATTGCACATTTCTGAAGCCTTGATTTATTCTTCTCCCCAAGCAGATTATTACAAATATATGACAAAGCAGTAATTACTGTCAGATCTGGGCAAAGCATGTCACATGTTCCTAAGTATTATTTAAATCTATTACTGTCTGTGTCAACTTAGTTTGTGCAAAGAGGGAATTTCAGGAAGTGACAAAAATAATGTCAATACAAATGAAAAAAAAGAGTGAAAATTAGGAAGACTGGGGAAGGGTCCTAAACCAGGACGTGTGACAAAGGTAATAACTTTTACAAATTAGACTAAGTTACCTTCCAGAAGGCAATAATTAATTCCAGTTTTCTTAAACCAACACATCTGAGCAGCACCAGGTGCTACGCATCTTGTGTTAACTCTTCTGGTGAACTTAAAAGAAGCTTTAGAGGTTTAGAATCAGCTGGAAGTAACATGTAAGATGTCAGTACTCTTCTGTCTTTGAGAGTGGTAGGTGTATTTCTGTCTCTTAAGAATGAGGGGTTTTTGTTGTTTTTAGTAGAGTTGATTAGTGCACTTTGGGTTTTTATCTTTCAGTGCCTTTCAGCTGACATTATAGATCCTTCCCATGCATCATTACAGGGAATTCTGGTGATGTTGAAGTTACATCCTGTCATGCTGGTTTTGAGTTCTATTATAGTATGAATAAATCTTTTCTCCTCAAGTTCTAACAGTTGTCTTTCCTCATTCACCTGTGACAACAACTGGCTGGTTCCACAGATGTTAGTCAGATGAATAAATGAAAGGTGATCTCAGGATGGGCCAATAGTTCTCTACTTTTCCTCTAGAGGATTCCTAGAATGCTTTTCAGTATCTCAACATAGTGTTATGTATTTTCTGATATTCTTATGGGCTTTTTTCAGGATGTTTAATCTCCTTGAAAATGCTGCACAGAGTTGATTGCAAAAATATACGATGTTACAAGTTTCAGTATGTTTTTTCTGACAAGATTTTAAACTAATTTTTAAGAAAAATCTTTTATCTTAGAAAACTTATTTCTTTCACTGGTTCTAAATTGGCAGCCAGGCTATGATGGACAATGATCTTACCAAATCTTATTCTGTGCAGGATTTGACCTGTACTGCTTGGAAGGAGAGCTTTGTAGGGCGCTGTATAAGACTTACTAAGGTTACTCTATTAATCTTTTTCAGATTAGAATCTGTCTTAATTTGCAATTAAAATGAGTATTTGTGCTGTTGCAGTTGAAGTTTCATAAATAACTTCCGAAACAAAAGTCTTGACCACTTGTCAATATGGAAGATATGTCATATGCAAGACAGCCATGACTCTAGTTGTAGTGGTCTTGTTCCAACAGAGGCAAGCATTATCTCTGTTCTTCAAAGTTAATGTGTTTTCCAATCGTTGTGGTGTGGGGGTTTTTTTTTAGGGTTTGTTTAGTTGTGTTTTTTTTTTTTTTTAAATGTCCTCTAAGTTGGCAACTAGTGTTTCTGCATGTTACAGAGCAAGTAATGTGTTCTACCTCCAACAGGGCTACATTTCAATTATAGAAAATTGACCCATTAAATGCCCACAGAAAAAAAAGGTATCATTAAAACTCACAATTCTCTGCTCTAGGTAGCTGCAGTAACCATGGTACTGTTGTACACATAACACTGAAGGTAAAGTACAATAATCCCTGCAGAATGGCAAATGTTGAATTTTAATGATTCCTTCTTTATTTAGGTTGTAAAGTGCTTTGGGATAGGTATCTTTCAAGATGAAAGGTAGTACAGAAGTATAAGATATTGCTACTATGCTTTGAATTAATCACTCGCTTTCCTCTCCGGAGTGGTGCAGAAAAACATCTTAACATCTATTTCACTCACAGTCTGAAAAAAAAAGAAAGTAACCTTCCCCTCATAAAATACAATAAAGCAAATCAAAAGAAAAAGCTGCTTGAAATCGGGGGGGGAGGGGGAAAGAAAGTTTCCTGTTGATATGTATAGCTTTCATCCTGTATTTCTTGAAATTGATGTTCATCTAAAGGGAAGGAATGAGTTACAGAAACAGGTTTGAGTCCTCGGTTATTAAATATCTGCTAGGAACAGATATTCTGGCTGGGTAATGTCTGTGAGCATCTAAAGTAGGGGAGCTGAGGAGAAAAACCCTACTACCCACTTAACACCGTCAGTGTGAATGAGCTGTTATCATGGTACACGGTAATTATGGTAATCAAGATGTAGACCTTTACTTAATTAAACTTCACTGCAGTGTGTGAGGAGCAATAAATTGAGACAAAAATAAAAGTAGAAATGGTTTAAAACTAGGCTGGATAGCACAATCATGTAACTAATAATAAAAGTTACGTATATGGGCACATCGATAATTCACACTCACAAATTACTAAAAAGGGACCCTGTTTCAAATGTGCACTGGCACACACGCAGAGTACGTATCAGTGATTGATGGGATGTAAAGCAGCCTCTGCTCAATTTCTGTCTTAGGAAAGAAAATTAGAATCACAGAAACTAAAGTGTTAATGTTACGGCAGTGACATCACATTTATTATTATAAGCATAGAATAATCAAGGAATACTCTTGCATTGTACAAATACTCAAGCAAATAATTGTTGCCATCCCACTGAATCTCTAATCTGAATGTATGTCGGTGCAGACGAGGAATTGAAGAAACAATGAAGTAAGTGTCAGGGAAAGGTTTGATGTTCTGAGGATTTTGCCAGGAAAATTGTTGCTGGAGAGACTCGCCATGTAATTATGTGGTTGGTATAATTTATTACAATTCCCCTAGAGCAAATAAACAGTAACTTCATAAGGGCTTTTTCAAATCTATAGTTGCCTCTGCTCTTCAGTTTTAGCCACAGAGCTAAATCAGTGTAGGCCTGGAATTTTTTTATACTCCTAATGGACAAATCTTCTCTGAGCATGATAGAGAATGATTTCAGCCACCTGTTATGAGCTCTTTGTTTGTAGTGCACACTTTACGTTAGCAGTGGTCAAATGTGATGGCACCTGAAGCTAGAAGAATGATATTTTTCCACTCAGATACATGCAGAAATTAATTTATAGACAAAGTTTTTGATGTGCATCTCTGACTATGATTTCCCTAAACCAACCTTTTCTCACCTCTCTTCTTAGAGGTAATGTTGAGGTGTAGCCTGCTCAGACAGTAGAAATGATATCTAATCCAGTTTTAGAAAAATCTGTTTAAAAATAAATAAATTTAAGATCTCTTGAAGTGCCAGAATGCAGATGACCTGGAGGCTTCTTCTGTGTGTGAAATTCTTTGGATGATTTGATGAGCTGCCTGTATTACATGTTGAGGACTAGAATGGCATTACCAAGTAGAAGGTCTAACTAGTGATTTTCAACAAGATATGTCTGGTAGGCAAGCACTGCG
>NW_009722152.1:30112-54461 GCF_000703405.1 Apaloderma vittatum | reverse complement strand
GCTGAAAGCTGTCCCTATGGTTATAGCCTTATGTGCAGGATTCTGCTTCTTCTGTATTGCAAGCCTGCATTCTGCACAGCTGAGATAGTCTGTTCACAGATGCTTCTCATGATTTGTGTTGGGAGGGATCTTTAAGGATCATTTAGTCCATTCTCCTGCCATGGGCAGGGATACCTTCCACTGGACGGGCTTGCTCAAAGCCCTGTCTAAGCTTGAACACGATTACAGATCCCATCAGTTATTGTGAGAATCTTGAATTGGTGGGGCACAGAAAAATATGAAACATCTCTCTAGACCCTTTCTTCTATTTTCTGGTGGTGTTGTAACATCTGTATGTTGTATATACACATATGATTAAAGGTATGTGTTGGTAACATATAAGCGGCTTTAGAGAATTTCGGTCATATGTGAGTTTCTTTTCTGAGGAAGGTTCCATCAGAAGGTAGCTTTTATGGTTTCCTGGACAAAGGGCTCTGGTCTTTGAGTATATCTGAGATGCAGCTCTAAAAAATGTAGGTCAATGATTCAATGATGACTTACACAGTTTTAATGGGGAAAAAACATAATAAAGGAAAATACAGCAAAGGAAACCAATCCGATATAGTTACATCAGTGAATAACATCCGAACTATAGCCCCACCCTGCCATACATGTACGTATTTTGTACTTCTTGTGAAGTTATACCAGAATCAGAAATTCTGCCTGGGTTTCTAAGAGGACTTTGGTCACTCCTGTGCCTGACTCTGCTTAGATCACCCTCCTTTAATGGTTGCTTTGAGCAGGCACTTTCACACTACATATAGAACACAAGAATGCACCAAAGTTACCAGTTTAGCACACACTTATGGTAGTTTTTCAAACACTTTGGCAGTTATTAATGTCTTCTTCATCCCTTCTTGAGAATTTAAACATGTTAATGGATATGTTATTTACTATAATAAAGCCAGAGCCTGCTTTTAAATTAATAAAGCAACTCAACCAAGAATCCCGTAAATGCTGTTTATCCCAGCTCCCCGTGCAGCCGAGCTCCAGCTAGTGTGGGTTTGGCCATCTGAATTCCACACTGGCCCATGGAAACTGCATAAATAATGTTGAATTATAGATGGTTATCATATTAAATTTAATTTGATTTCCCCACCTCTTCAGCCAATCATTTAAAGCAGCAGTTCATCTCATGCTTTGTCTTTACCTTTAAATAATCACTTTCCATTTCTTCCTACAAATGCAAGATGTGTCGATGTGTCTTTAATACCTTATCATAAAGGTAAAATCTCTAGAACCTTATCATAAAGTTAAATCCTTTTCTCAGTGCTAAGCAAGTCTAAAATTCGGTTTTCCTAGGTCTGGGAAGGTCTCAAACACCTATGCATGCGTCCTCCAAAACCTCACTTAGACCTGAAGGCTGGAAAATTTTTAAAACCCTAAATCAAATTTTCCATGCTACCTTTGCTGCTGTTTCTATTTTGTGTCTGAAGAAAACAGGCAAAAGAAAAGCACCTGACTCACAGAGGCTTTGTCTCTCCTGAGAAGTGGAAAAGAAGGGATTTAAAAGCAGGCCCTCATATCACTGTACTCTCCTACTAATAAAGCAGCCACAATTTTATCAGAAAAGACATTGTAGTCAGCGTGAACATCTAAATACAGACTTAAGTATGAATGGTTAAGCCAATTTATTCTCAAAAGTCCCTAGTATGGTCTCTGAAGAGACTTTTCATGATTCCAGTCTTCTGGATTAAATGCTCAGGTGGTGTAAATTGATGTAATGTCATTGACTCTACTGGAGTAAAACTGAATTTGATGAGCTGAGTATCTGGATGTCTGTCACAGTTTATTGAACCAGATTCTTCATACTAAAAAAAAAAAAAAAAAAAATCACCTTTTTATTGTCAGACTTTATTCCCAAAATAAAGATGTCATGTCTAGCAGGAAATCTCACTTGTTGTGCCGAAGAAGTGTTTCTCAGGTATCTTCTGTCTTGCTGGGCTTGGCTGATGTCTTGTTAAACGGTCCATGAAACTGATTGGAGAAGCAAACACAGTGAGCCCAGGGGAGAATTTTCATTTGTCAGATGGTCAAAGCTTGCTTGCTTTCTAATGTCATAACCTCCACATTTCCTAGACTAGTTTCCACGGCAAGCTGCACATCCCAAATCCTTGAAACGTCTGGAATTTAAGAGGAAGAAAAAATAAGGCATTTAATCTTAAAATTGCTGGGCCTGGTAGAACTAGTCCCAAGGATTTAGGTCTCTGTTTGCTAGCTGAGAAATTAAACTGTTGATCTAATAGTATCAGTGCATGGATATGTAGTTCGCCTCTGTCTGACTGTCGTGTTACTACTGTATCAAGGAAGGTCTTCATTAAAGATTTTGCAGGTCTTTGAGGTTGGATTTGAAGATAGCAACAGGATGGCCGAGTGACCCCAATCAGAGAAGACTTTTATTGCAGTAGTTGAATGGACTTGAATGGTAGTTTGCTTGGAGCAGAAAGAAAAACGTTGCCAGCTTTTGTTATTTAGTATTGTCACTGAAAGATCTAAATCCAACAATTACTCAGGATTATCATGTCTTTTTGTTTTTGTTGTAGTTGAAGAAAAAATCCTGAAAAAAAAAGTTAAATCCAAGTGAACCTGAAGCCTTTAATAATTTAAGGGCAATCGTAAAGACGTTATTTCAAATCTCTTCTAAAAACCTACCTCTCTTCCTTTCCTACTTAAAAAAAAAAAAATTAAAAAACCCCAATGATTAAGAAGGCTTGTCCTATGACATTGGAATGTTTGGTTTTGGTGCTTCTTTTCATCCCAGATTAAATGGCATTCCTTCAAAGCTATGTAATGATGGGACTTTTATGGCACTCTGAGAGTTTCTGGGGTAAAATTTATTAAAAGGCTTCATAATCTAAATGCATTCACACTATTCTAGTCTTCTAGTGTACTTTGATTTCTTGTGATGCTTTTATAATTAGTAGAATTCATCAGCTAAATCTCAGAGCAAGGAGGGAGGGCAGTGGATCAGCTTTAAGAAAAACAGATTGCAAAGGTGAAGTTTAGGTCTGTTTCTGCAGACATGACCCAGTTCTACTTATGCAAACCAAGCTATAAATACTGAAGAATATGAAAATACTAGTGAAATCTATTTGTTGGGGTTACCACGGTAAAATCAGTGTCTGTTTAACAGGAAGAAGTAGGAGCAATTTGGAATTTTTGGTTTGGAAAGGTGCCTAAGAAGTGCATCAGGTTTAGTTTTACAGCTCACCATGAGAATTTTGGTTTTGACACTTGGGTTTGACCTAAGCAGTGCTCTTGATGTGGTTACCTGTTATTTACAAGCAGCAAGTCTCTACTGATTTCCTCAGCAGATGTCAGCCACACAGCCCATCAATCACAGCTGGGTAGACACTGGTTCAGACAGAAAAAAGAGAAAATGAAACCACAGTTGTAATTTTCCAGCCAGCGGCTCTCTCATACAAGATCTGTAACTCTAAAATCCTAATTCCTGTGAAACACCTTTCCCTGTCCCCAGTCGCCACCACCAGTTAGTGGAGGTGCTGTCTACCGGCCGTAAAAAGGTATAATGCAAATTTTCAGGAGCCTACTAACCAGTTACAGAAGGCAGACAGATGAGAATGTGCTGTCTTTTCTTTTTCCCCTGTTAAAAATCATGAAACCGAAGAGACAGGCTTCATAATCCTCTCGCTGAAACTACCCCTTATCTCTTTTATTTATTTATTTATTTATTTAAAAGACATGGGGGTATTCTGCTGTGTGAACTCTTGCCTCCTACTGTGTCCTCTGTCATGGGGTAATTGTTGTTGTTGTGTGAGAATTACAAATCCCATTGCGTGGATGGAGCCCTTCCTGCAAGGGCTGATTTCTGTTCCTGTAGCTTAAAGAGAGCATCAGCTCTCGGTAGCAACAAAATCTGAAGCTGCTCTTAATTTTTCTCAGAGAACACAATGATATTGCTCAGTCGCTAACGATGGCGGTATTTGAGCTCCTTTTTTACACATAGAAGAAAAGCGTTTGCTCAAACTAGTAATTGTTGTTAATGTTAAAGAGCTAAACTATAAAGGATGAGTTTGAGGTAGAAAGCCCTGAAGAACGAGAAGGTTGCATCTTCAACAGAAGCCAGAAAGCAAAACCTTTCTTGCTCTATGAAACTTTTCATACTTGAAAAATTTGTTTCTCAAAACTGTTTCAGAAGAATGACCTATAGTGGAACAGCTGGATGCTACTTTTATCCACACGAAAGAACTGTACATCTCGTTACAGTCACCTGAGACAAGAATATTTCACATTTTCAGAAGAATATTAATTAGTGAAGTGATACCTGTGGTTTATTATTGATTATATTTATTTTTACTTGCTTGCTTCTTAGCCTTCCTCTTCACAATTTCTATTTATTTTCACACATGCCTAAGATGATATTTTGTGAGTTAATGGCCAGTTTGCTAATTCAAATGATGAGGTGCAAGAGCCTGGCAAACTGAAAATTATTAATACAAAAATACAGTTAATTTATGAATAGAGAGTAAAGGATAAAACCCACTGGATAATTTCTAGAATGAGTACAATCCACAAGTTTCTTTCAAGTTAATACTACTGTACTGCCAGAAATATATATATAATAAACTGTACATATTTATATGTTCGGTTACTTAAAAAAATATATACTTAACTGGAATTAGCTTTCTAACTGTATTTTCTCTGTTTTCAAGGAATAACTTAAACCTCCTTTGATCTAAACATACTGGGAAATCACTGAGTATAGAATTGGCTTCAGAAAGAAATTGCAAATTGATTGTTCATGCAAAATTTTATCTTCTGAGCCACCAGTGAGTGCTTTTAAAATCTTCCTGGGCCTTTAAGAAAGAAGTGCAGAAACTAAAGTTGTTCTTCACTACAGAACTGGAATTGATAATTTGGTAGCTTTCAATATACAAAGCAATAAATCTGATACAGAGAAGTGGAGAGATGGGAGGGCTGCTAAATAAGGATAAATATTAACATTATATTTAGAAGACCAGCGATTCCATCGGAATTAATAAGAGAATTTGAAGAATCAAATGTAGGGTAATACAAATGTTATATTGTTTGGAAGGGGGAATATACACTTGCTATTATTCTTTATTAGTGTTTACTTTATCAGAATGACCATTTCCACTAGTAACATGTTCATAAGCTTCATATTTATAAACTAGTCTAAAGCATTTTGTAACGAAACTACAGTCACGTTATGTAAGTGATCCCTGCACTCATATCTGAAAAAAACCACACCAAACAACAAACTGAAAAGCAAAAATCCACTTCTGCAGGACCAGAATTTATTTCTTCTCAGAGGCGACATAGTTTCCTATCTTCTATGCTGAGAATAACTCAATATTGTTGAAAGTATCAAACCAGAGAATTGTGGTTAAAGAAGAAATATAACTCCATACCCTGCCTTTGTGTGTACAGAAGAAATATGATTCCATAGGCTGCCTTTCAGCACAGCTCCCAGTTATAGGTCTGGTTCAAAGCTGCCAAGGTCAGAGGCAGCTGGTCTGTTGACCTCCTGCTCCATAGGAACAGCTCGGGGAACGTGCAGGTACTTTGTTGTTTCTTTCCTAAATATTCCCTTTCTTGCAAGTTGCCATCTCTGGTACTATTTCTGGTTAAAAAAAGGAAAAAAGGACAGATTTCACTTTGATGCCTTGTTTTCTTGCTCTGAGTTTAACAGTCCATGATGTACAGATGCCCAATGCCTAACCACCCCAAAGGGCTGTATCTATCACTTGCTGAAGTTGGGGTTGATTTTCTTGTCAATGTTCCTTATAAACTGACAGAAAGACAGAAGATAACCCCCTCTGCAGATTTCTATGTGGCGCATACATCAAGCTATAAAGTAGGGACCATACCTGTGAAATGAATGCTCGGTGGTCAGGGAAATTAAGCTCTTTAAGCATCTTTGACAGATTGACACCTCTAAGCCCTGAATTCTCGTGACTGGAGGGCACACAGCCATCTCCTTCATAGGGTCGGATCACTTGCACTCCCTCCTAAGTAAAACAAGGTCTCTAAAAATCACCTGTTCTCTTTGTGTTTGCAAACTGTGTGAAAAGATTTATTATTTTCTAAAAACATCCTGCAGTAGCACGTATTTTACAGATCATTTCCAATCAACCAAGTGTTTGATACACAGGGATGTGAGCAGCGGGCACAGGATACCTCCCTGGTATGATCTTTGTGAGTCATGTATTGTACGCAAATGGTCCCATTAATACTGATTTCAGAATGAATTTTCTGAAAATATCCTTCAATGGCTTCTTTCCTCTTGCTGGTTGCGCTCACAGTAGTAATCACCAACTGCTAGATTTGCAGAAAGTAGCACTAAAAGAGAAAATAATGGCAGAAAGAAAGAGGAAAAATTGAGAGAAAAATCATGGAAAAATATTGACAGTATTACCTAACATTGGTTTTCAGAAATGAATCGAAACCTGCCCAGGTCAACTTGAATTTCTCATTGATTATTGGATTTTGGCTGCTTCTATTTGTTTCACTAGCACACTGTTTAATTTCTAGCCAGTAAGGAGAATCCATGTCAAGATCCAAGGCTTTTTTTTTCCCTCTTCTGAACTGCAGTTGGTATTAAGCAGATGTACGAGGCTTAAAGGCAGTCTGTTTCTGCTTAATTGGAGTGGTGCTGCATAAAATTTTGAAACGCGGTCAGAGTTAACGTGCACCGATGACCCCAGTTTGTGTTCCTCTGCTATGAATCCTGCTATTGTGAAATGGTGGGGTGGATTTTGTTATTTTGCTTTGGTTTTTTTTAGAAAAATCAAATGGTAAAAGAATAAAAGTTACAATCTACGTGCACAGATCTCAGCTTAACTGTAGTTGTTGCCACCTTAGTTGTCAAGAAATCCCTCTTGGAGGTCACTGTGGCTGCTGCAGGGATAACTTCCCTGGTTATAGAGGCCAGCAGACCTCTTACAAACTACGAGCTAATTCTAGTAGTGCATTATCTACCTCTGTTTTCCTCAACGTACAATTTGCAGCATCTTGTGTGCTGTGATTCGGAGCAGTTCCGTAGCCTGACAGATGCGCCATCGACCCAGTTGAGTGGAGGTGCTACAACCCCCCAAAAGCTGTTTTTTCCCATCAGATCCCTCTGGTTCACAAAGCTGTCGGGAAACAAAGCATCTATAATTCTAAGCAGAGGATAATGCTACGTTCTTGCAAATGAAAAAGGCTTTTCTTTTGTTCGTGGTGGTAGTATAACATACCAGTTTAGGATCTATGCTAATAAAAATAACAATAAAACCCCTTTGACTTCAGACTCAGCCTGACCGCTCAGATGTACTGTGCATTTACTGATCTCTATTGATATAGATAAGCCTGTTTCTTAAAAAACTTCACCATTTTTGGTGTTGGCTTCGTTTTCCTTTCTTGGGTACCATATCATCTATGACTACATGGGTGTTGCTGTTAATGGATTCAAGAGGGTTGCAGAGTTTTCCTTTCCCTTCTTTCCATGATGGCGAAGTTACTCTGGCAACATTTTTCAAAAAAGGTCCTGAGGTCATGATATCATAAGTATATAGGCACTGAAAGTATCAGACGAGACGACTGTAATATAGTCTTGCAAGGATCTCTCTGAGATACTGGACATAGACTTTCTCTGAATGTTAGGGCAATGTTGGTCTTAGTGTTCCTTTTACCTTGGAAAAGCAAGTATATTAGAAACTGATGTGGAATTGATTCATTATAGCACTTTCTACAGCTTCGTAGTCTGTGTATTGACTCACCCTTTTGGAGACAGGCATGTAAGAAGGGACTGTTTTCTATCTTGAAATAGATTGGGTAGTGAGCAAACTCATTATACTCGCAGAACTTGTTCACTCATAGAGTCTTGGCATCTAGGTTCTGGACAGAGGAACCTTGGCATGTAGTTCAACTGTTTTACCTTTTGAGGCTCATGTATGGAAAACATATATTTGAAGCAGGTTTGATTTCTAAGTGGCTGCTCAGCTGGCAGAAGCCATATGTGAAATGAGCAAATGATAGAGGGGGATCCAAACTCCCCCATCCTGCTTAAAGCAGAAAACTGATACTGACTGGTAAAAGAGACAGTTCCAAGAGTAAGCATGCAGTTTATATATCATAAACTGTAGTAAACCTTAAATGGCAAGACTGCCAGGGAGAAGGAGCGTTAGTGGTTCCTCACTGGATTAAATTCAGCTACTGTGTAGGTTAGGAGGATCGGTGGCCAGGTGGGAAGTGTAGTGCCTCTTACCCGCCCTCTGTGCTGGAGGAGGATGCATGGAGGGGCAAAAACTAACTAGGATGGATTACAGGCTACAAATTGTGCCAGATTTGAGAGCCAGCTTTTCTCTCGTCCCCCTCTTCTGTTGCATTTCAGGAGTGGTGGTATTATTTTTTTTGCAATAGCTCGTCTGAGTGCCTGAAGGGGTAGCAATGTTGGATATGTCAGAGTTACTAACTCCTTCATTTCTCTTCCATGCTTTCTCCTCCTACAAGGAGCGGAAGGTACTTCATCTTCTGCTGTCTTTGCTTCTTAGCACTTTTAAGTTATTTGTTGATTTCTAGCATTGTGGTAAGTTTGTCTTTTGAATATTTATTTCACCCTTTATTTATATAATAAAGTGTAAGTGTATTAGTAGTGTATGCTATAACACTTCAGGTTTTATCTGCTGTGATGATGTTTGTGTTTAATTTTCGGTCTTGTTATGAGAAAACCAAACCTGACTAATTTTCTGTTACTTTTCCTCCTGTTTTTTGTAGATTTTCGTAGAGCTGAATCACATTAAAAAGTGCAATACTGTGTGAGGAGTCTTTGTCCTGGAGGAATTTGGTAATTACATTATTTTGATACTAGGTCTGTACTCACATGACAGTAACCCAAATTTCCAGTCTTCAGATTCAGAATTGTGCTGCAGTTTCAAAGATGAGAGGGAAATGAAGATTGCACGTGAGATGTTGCCTAACTGAGAGATGGGTGACTTGACATAAAAATTTACACATTAATTTTCATGATATTACTATTTGTGGCCTTCTGAGTCTTCTGAAGCAAATAAAATAACAGTTGGATTTGTGTAGGAATTTTCTTTGGTATGTTCCTTTTTCATCCGGGAAACCACATTTTTAAGCAGGATTTATAGTTGTTCTTTCTCAACACTCTATGCTTTAATTACAAAAAAATTACTGTTAACTGCAAAGGTTCCTCTTTGCTTTGTGTGGAATTGTATTTTTGTTGTATGGAGCAGAAGATGTTTTTTCAGGTTGCACTTTTATTTATCCTGTGGTTTTTGTTTCAGAGCGTGACTGCTAAAGAGTGGAAAAGCAAAGGTTAAGGAGAATAGAGAATCTATGCTCTTTTAGTCAGCTATTGCTGTTGCATATAATCTGCCAACAGTCTAGTTTGGGGAAAATTCTGGTTTACTGTTTAGTGTTAGTGTCAGACATACTATGCTTCACTAGTGTCTGAAAAAAATCAGTGACTTCAAAAGCAGCTCTTTGGAAAAGTGATCCACATACTTGTCTTGAAATAGCCCCCAAACCCATATTGGTTTATTCTTCCACTTACGTATGAGACATTGTCTAGGTCTTAAGTGTATTTAAGAAGCATTCAAAAAGAACATAAAATTTACAACATTATTTCCTTAGTTGATCACCATCCATACTTGGTGGTTAATCAAAGTCTGAATCAACAGCTCCCTTTACCCTCATTGTTTTTTGATGCTGTGAATAGAGTGTTCTCACTGAGGGATTCTGCCTTAAAAGACAGTTAATATGAGATTGATGAAGTTAATGTCTTTGTCCATAATAGTGTATTACCTTCTTTTGGTGATACAAAGTTATGAAGTGATGATGAAATGTTTCTGATTATTGCAGTTTGCTTGTTGTTTCCCATAAATTAATCTCCCAGAAGTTTGGGATTTGAATCCATGAACAATTTTTCTCCATTTTCTGAAAATATTGTTCATGGTTCAAATGTTCGTATCAGTGTATTTAAACTCTGAAAATTTCGAATAGTTTAGATATTCAGAAGTTACTGCACTTTATGCTCGAATATTCCTTGGATACCATGTTTTCACCTGGCATGATTCATTTTCCTACTTACAGAAACTGCTTAAGGCTGTACAAGATTATAGATGAGTTGTGCAAAAATGAGAATTCAAATGCCATAAAATTAGCCTAAAAAATGGCTTCAGCTTCTGAAATCCTTAACTTGAAGGAAATTATTTGGATCTGAAATTAATTTTGGATCATTTTTTTGAGAGGTTCTTTTAATAGTTTGTTTATATTGCACAAGAAGAAGGACAATGTTTGACTTGGCTATTTCCAGTTAAATTCTACTGATGACTCTGTGATACAGTTTTTAGCCCCTAAATAATGACTGTAATAACTGTAAGAAAAAGAATTACTATTTTTTACAGAAAAATTTTGTAATCAAGGGCCTGCTGTCAAAGTTAGAACTGGGATATGAGACTTATGAAAGGGTAATTTTAAGAAGTAATTAAAAATAAGCTAGGAGTTGGACACTACAAGCACAACCTGAGAAATTAAACAAATTAAATTAAAAATACCCTTCTCCCAGGATAGAGGTCATAGACAAGAACCAGTTTAAATGCACCAAATGAGATTTACAATTTGCCCATCCAGCTAATAAAGAGAAAGAAGAAAGACGTTGCGGGAGAGCTAAGCTTTCACGTGCACAGATGAGAGAATGACTCGGAGCTGCTTTTTTAATTGTTATGAGAAGATTTGCCACCTTGTCCTGTTCAAGAGAAATGGAAACATGTTAATTTGTTAATAGTAAACTAACAGCATTCAGCAAGAACTTGCGTGGACTTCTTAAGAATGAAGTTCTTTTGCTCTCTTAAACCTTGCGAACCTTGCAACCAGATTCATTATAGTAGGAGGATACTGAAGTACTATTTCATCTTAGAATCTGAGTAGACAGTGGTAAGCATGTCTGATGCGAAATACTTCAGTGCAAGAGTTGTTTGTTGGATTTTGCCAATTGTGAGTGCTGCAAGTTTAGTGTTATCGCAGCAGGAAACTAAAGGTCTGTTTGTGTTAACGCTGAGTTTAGATGGCAGCATGAAAGTTGAAATTGAGATTTCAGAGCAGGGTGCAAACAGAAGTTCAGGAATTGCTGCCCACACATGGAAGTGGAGATTTAAGTAAGTGAGGAAGTGCAAGGCGCTTCCCTCTGGTGCTTGCGTTACTGCTGGGTACTTGTGCTTTACTTTCTTGTGTCCCCTTCACTGCTGCTGCCATGAAAATCTTCATTCTCCAGCAGGTAGAGTGATGTCCCCTAAACTCATTCTGTGCTAGCGCCATATTTTCATTCACAAGACCAAAGGCTGCAGGATGGTGCTTAATAATTTACTCCCTTCATCCGTGTAGTTCAACAGCATCAGAAGTCGCTTCCAATGTTAGAAGAAAAGTGCTGCTGATGATCTCTTAACTTGAGGCTTGTTTTTTTTCCTTTTCTTTTTTCTTTGTATTCTGTAGCAGTAGTGCTTTGTCTTACCTGAGTGTAAATCCAAACACACTCTTATTACTCTTCCTAACTCGATCCTCTCAGGAGAATTTAATTTGTCCCATTGGAAGGACAGTGAAGGAGTACTTTAAAGACAAGGCAACTTGCTGACTGCAAAGTGGGAATACAGTACCTTGCCTAGGTGCTCTCCTGTTTCCTCGCTTCCTGTTCTCAAGCATGACACAGGACTTTACAGCTTCCCTTCTCTCCTTCCCTTATGGCACAAGGCCCTTACGGCTTTCCCCTCCTGCATTTTGAAGAGTATACGAACTATTGTCCCCATGTGTTGCCTGGTCTAGTCGAGAGGTGACGTCCCTGCCCATGACAGGGAGGTTGGACTAGATGATCTCTAAGGTCCCTTCCAGCCTAGGCCATTCTAGGATTCTATGATTGTATATTATCCAATGGGCAGTGAGACTGACACAGCTCTAAATGTCCTACTCTATTTGGCTGTGCCCCAGCCTCACTCCCACCTTTATCCCCTGGTGACATGGAGTTAATTTGGACCATCTGGTGGCAACGGGTGAGGTGGCTTGGATGTGCACCTCCTTCTGTCCCCAACTCTAATCACTGGTATCACTGGGGCGTGCAGCCTGGGTGTGCACTTCCCCTGTTTCTCAGTCCTTAGCGTAACTGCCAACTCCAAGGAAAGAGAGAATTGAAAAATCTGATACAGAGAAGTGGAGAGATGAGAGGGATGCTAAATAAGGATAAATATTGACATTCTGTTTAGAAGACCAGGGATTCTATTGGAATTAATAAGAGAATTTGAAGAAGCAAACAATTATTCTGTTGCTGCAACTTATTCTGAAATTAATGTAATTATATACAAAATACATCATACACATATATGAAATAATGAAAAAGAGAAGACTATAAATAGAAAAGCTGTGTTTCTTTCCACATAAGTAGTTGAAAGTAAGCTTTATTTTTTACTTCTATCATAACATCCATGTAATTTGTCTTTTTAAAAGTGCCTGGAAAACATAAATAAGGAAAACACACGTCTGCAACACTGATTTTATATTTTTTTTGCACATATGCAAATAGGCTCAACATGTAAAGGATTTTTCATCCTTTTCTAATATAAAGGAAAAAACTTAAATTGGCAGACCTTGAAATTATTCTGTTTTGTATTTAATCTATTTTTCCTTCTGTTTTTTTGAGACTGTAACAATAACAATATCTGATTTTTTAGCAATTGTAGTATTCTTGATACTTGATACTACTGTATTACAAATGCAGTGAAGACTGCAATCACTTTGGTCTACAATAGATGTTCCATTTACTGCAATATTGGGTCCCACTTGGGTGGACAATTTTAATTTTTAAATTGTAACTATGTTAGCAGGCCTATTAACATATTCAAACCATTAACTTAAAATTATAAGGGGAAGATTAGAGTTTAAAGTAATTAAATGCACAGCATCACTTACAGCTCATTTTTCTTCCTTGTGGAAGCTGTATTTTTGCAAGTGTATTTTTCTGTGCCTTAAAATCATAAATTACATAAACTGGTGTATGCTCTAGCCTGCTGGGAAACATCAGTCCAGAATAAGGCCTGATAATAAAAATACCCCTCTGTCCCTTTTCATGGAACTTTTCCAAAGAACAGGTATGACTGTTTATATATGTATAACTATACATATATATATAGTTAGAGCACCTTGTTGTGGTTCCAGCCTACGGCCAAGGCTGGCAACAAAGAAGCATCACTCACTTTTCCTTCCACCCCTATCCCCACAGGAATGTGGAGGGAGAAAATTCAACTAAAAGGGCTCAAGGATTGAGATTAGGACAGGGAGGATTCATTCACCACCTATGGGCATAGGCAAAAAACAGAGTAGACTTGGGGAGAAAACATAAATTTAATTTACCACCATCGTTTATCAACTACATCAGAGCAGGGTAGTGAGAGGAATACACAACTAAATACAACCCAACCTTAAACACGCTCCCCTCCCAGCCCTCCCATCTTCCTAGATACCTCCTCCCCACCATCAGTGGAAGGGGAGGCAGAGGGTGGAGGGGGCAGTTTCTCTGGCCATTACTCATTGTCCAGGGCAATCCTTCCCTTTTGGGAGAGGGGGCTTCTCGCAGTCTTTCCCCGCTGCCATGTGGTGCCCATCTCATGGGAGGCAACCCTCTCCCTCCATGGGAGTCCAGTCCAGTCCACTCAGGGCTGCAGGTCACTGCGTTCCTGCATAGGCTCTCTTCCCTCTGGCATGGGCTTCTCAGCCTTCTGCCACATTTGACGATGCCTGTTGACAGAAAACAATTGGAAAAATTTCCTGCACCCTCCTTCCTAGCTTTTGACACTTTCAGGGTAGAAAAGTTAATGAGACAAAATATTCATCTGGGTGCTCAAAAGCGAAATTGCTAGTAAACACAATTCATTAAGAATTTTGATCCCAACCAAACTTCCATCTTAGTGAGAAAAGTGGATGGAAAAAATGTGGCTATGATCTAAGCTTTCTTAGGAAACTTTATGTTGAAAAGATATTGAAGATATTTCTAGAGTCATGTTGCTTATGCCAGATGAAGGTTTTTAGTTCCCACAGGTTAGTGCAGCGCCGTGCTCTCCTTTGAATGCCTTTCACATGGGAGTTGTCCTTGGGGCTGGGCGCTCTCTGCTTCTCGGATGCCCAGCCCCCAAATTGGTCGCAAAATTTCTGTCCTTGCCCTTGCTTAGAGCTTGGTAGCCATTCAGAGTTGGTACTGAAGAAGAAAATCTCATAGTAAGACAGGTAGTTTCTCCTCCTGAACCTTGTAATACTGGGGAAGGAGGCTTCTCATTCTAGATATTTTTCTGTCCCTCTTTCATTTCTGCTGTTAAACTGCCTTGCTTGTGCCTCGGAAGAGGTGCCTGAGGCTGTGCCTGGAGCTGCCTGAATGTGGAGAAACCTCTCCAAGGTTGAAACCTTTGCACTATTCAAGCAAAAGAGCAACATTTCATAGCCTCCTGAGGCTTCGTCCTTTCTCCTCGTTGCCAGGCTCCCTTCCCATGTGCCAAAAAACTTTTCCCAGCAGGTGGAAATTACTTGGAATTGATTTGGAATACCTCTTTGCTTGCTTTTGTGCCCGAGAGACTGAAACAAAGAAGGCAGAAGAGACATTCTGTGCAGTCATTAGTTTCCTCATTGTGGTTTTCTTATTGCAATCCCTGCCCATTTAGCTGGGATGCTGCCTCGCCTAGACTTGTCTGTCACAGTCAAAAGCAAAGTGCTAGTAAAAGCTCCTGGGGCCAACAGTAAGGCTGATGTTAGTCTGCACCCTGTCTTAAGGTCAGACTCCTTTACGCAGTGTTGGTCTCTCAATCTCTCCGTTTCTAGAGTGGTGCAAAATGCTGATGTGCAAATATGCCATTTCACAAACAGCTGAAAAAAAAATTGAAGCTGAAAAAATAATAAAAAAAAAAAAAGAAAGCATGGGGGAAGATTAGGCAAAAGGTAATGCCGTGTTTACTTTCAAGACATACCTTTTCAGGTAGGTCTGTAATAGAAAAGCAGAATGTACAGTCTTGGTTGGAAGGAGCAGCCCCTGCATGGGCAAAAAGTATTTGTGGTCCTGTTGTCAGGAGGAAACCCGAAAGTCAGAAGCTCTCTCTGTTGCTCAGACTGAGAAAGTTGCATTTTGGTTTCCACAGTATGTTATGTGATCAGGCTCCAAAAGCAACAGAGTCTGTAACATCAACACGATTTTGCAGGGACAATTTTAGTCAAATTAGGCGTCACCCTAATGAACAGCCTCTGTCCACATAAGAATATAATTAGGTAATGATTATTTTAACCATTCAATACTCAGAAAGAATATCCAACTGAGAGAACATAGGAGTGAGAATGAAGTATATCTTCTTGGGCAGTGTGGTAGTGACTTTTCGTAGAGACAAGCACAACAGCGTATGTGCACATTCCCTTTACAGAGGTTTAATTACACCCAGATCAGCTAATTTAGTTTACCAGTTACCATCAAAGAGCTGATAAAATATTAAGAAATGCTTTTAATGAAGTTTCATTAAGCTTCACGTTCACAGAAAATATTTCTTCCTGAAATATTGTTTAATTCTAATGACTTTCAACTTGAATGTTCAAGTGTTTAGCATCGTGTAAGAAGTGAAGATTCACACATGAATGCAGAGATTCCAGCAGCACTATTTGCCATATTTAATTTACGTCTTTATATAAATACACAATAGGAAGGAAAGGTATACAGAAACTATTTCATTATTGTCTCGGATAAATTTTAAATCCTGTAGTAATTGTAGGTACAGCACATGGGCCATCTGTGGGCAAGCTGTGGTGGACTGAGTAGTAAGATGCTGTTGTTGTTTCTCTCTACAGATAGCTAAATTCTACTCAATGGATTCCTAATGCTATAAATTATACTCAATGCTTTCCTAATGCTACATTTTCACATAATTTTATCTGACCACTGATGGATGAAAAGGTGTTTTCTTTAGAGCTGGCCAAGGAGAATTAGTATCTACAGGAAATAATAATTGCAGGTGAGCTGTTCACTGCAAAAAAATAAAAAGTTTTCATTTCTGGAAAAACGAATGGATTATTATAGCTTGTTATTTAAATGATAGCATATATGACAGTATTTGTCCTTTACATTTTTCAAAAGAAGAGGAATATTCATTTTAAGAGCGTAGAGGCTAAAAGGCAGATACTGATAAAAGAGGACACAGAAGTAATCCTGTAAGTTCTGTCCTTAATTTTAATTTTATTTTTTAAATTAACGTGCTTCATGATGGTATCCTGGAAGATGTGTTCAGCAAGCAGTCCAGTCCAGATAAGGAAGCTGACTTCCAGAACTAGCACAGATATTACACTGTGCAGAGGCATGGGCTGATTGATAAGTGAGCATTTGATGTGGCAAAGCATGTGGAAAATCTGTGTATCCTCTGACAGCTCAGCTCATAAGCCTGCCTTTGGCCTGAGCACGGTGTTTATTGACCAGTTGGAGGTTGTAACAAAGCTCTCAGCTCTGTCTTCATGCCTTTACATTTGCAGCAGACAAACTGCTCGGCTCCCGCAGCGGTGCCTGCCTCCCACACCCCTAACCTTGGCCTCCTCACTCTAGATTGTCATCATCAAACCTTGCCTAAAACTTGCGTATTCATTGCCCACAAGTGTCCAAAGATCCCGTCTTGCCCCTTTATCTGTGCTTCACCCCGATTATTCCTTTCTACTTTGGCCGACAAATGCACTCTTGCCCTGTTAATCCTCATTTGGAGTGCCGGTGCTGTAAGAATTACTATTCTCCTAGTCCCTTTGGCAAAATCTTGCCTTCTTTTATACTTTCCCTTCCAGTTTCACGTTCTCCACTGCCTTGAATGTGAATGTTTCTCAGTATCGTCCTGACCTATGAGCTGCACTTGCGTCAGAATCAAAATGATGGCACGACTCTATCAGCAGTTAAGTTTCCAAAAAAGAGCTCCAGCTCTTAAGTCCTGCTCAAGGTCAGGATGGCAGGCATGATGGTGACACAGACAAGAACCATCAAAAATAGGTCTGCAGACTCTTTTGTGTGCTGTGTCCTCCTTTCCCTCCCTCAGTTTTTCCTGACAAACCTCACGTCTCTAAGGCAAAATTCCGATACCTTTTCTGTGTTTTGGGGCAGACCTCTCACCTTGTTGCGATGCACGTTTTTGTACTTTTAATTCCAAGTGGAGGAGTACCTTAGCTTTTCAAAAGAGCGTCTGAACAATAGTTCAACCAGTGATTTTTTTATTTCTAACTCTTTCTGTGTGCCGCTGTTGTAGCGCTGTTTTTCTATTTTTTTACTTTTGAATATCTCGGATCCAAAGTCAAACTGGGGTCAGGCTGAGACACAGGGACAGCGAGAAAAGAAAGCGAGCGTTCGTGGCTGCTGAAGGTCTTTGGAGCTGCCAGATGAAAGCAAACAGCATATGTAAATCCACATACCTATACCGACTCGCTATCTCTGCCTCAGGAGCAGTTTATTCTTATGTCAAGATCACAAAGTGGTTTTAATGAGTGGGAAGCTTTCAGCAGAGGAAGCAAGAAGAGTGGCAGTGTTAAAGGAAATGAAAATGTATCTTTTTAGTACCTCCAGATGAAAAACTGGAGCTTATTTATCACCAAGCTGCTCTGCTTTACAGAGTCTAATGTTGGAGCTGTTTACTTTTTTTAAAATTGATTAGTGTGAGCTACTAAAATATCTCTGCAGTGATCTTATTACGGCAGATGCATTCATTGATATTCACCAGGTAATTTATGCAGACATGGAGAATATTTACAGCTGTTCACTTCCAGTACTAGCACTTACAGACGATTTGCCAGTCATTTAAAAATACAAGCTGTACAACTAGATTACTTAAACATTTTAATTAGTACTGCTGCTGAGAAACAATGGTGAAAGAGAAAACATATTTTTGAATTGTCACTCATAATAAATCTGTCAATAAACAAAAATCACATATATGGCTGCTGTAATGTGAAGAAAATAATAATCTCAAGTAGATCTGTAATGATTTTCATGAGGCTAAGACCTGATAGACATCATGGTGACTATAATGAAACACTGAAAGTGATGCAAGATACCTCCCTGAAATGATGGGAGAAGGGTAAACTTCCAAATCTTACCATCTCAAGAATAATCAGCATTCATTTCATAACATTGTTTTTGCTCATAATGGAAACAAATGTCATTTTACACTAGCCACAGACATTTTTTCCTCTCTTTTATTTTAGCTGCCGTTTTAGACCCAGTCAGACTGCTTGCACGTCAGAACTAATTAGCGGTGAATTAATTACAAACATGGATTTAGTAATTGCTTCTTTGCTGGAATTTAATATTTGCCTTCCAGTAATGTAGCAAGGGAGTCAGCACTGCAGTGTTCAGCGTAGTTCCAAGGGATTGAGAAGAGTTTCGTAACTACTATATTTTTAGTCTTTTGGATGACTTATAATTAACTCAAGCATATAGCGCAAAGACTGCTTCAGTAAAAAAATTAATAAAACAATATCTTGTTGGTTTTCCACCCTGGGAAAGGCCAGTTGCAATTTCAATCTGGCTGGAATACCTCCTTCATTCTGCAATTACGTGCCTTTTTTTGAATGCTGGTAGAAACCCTGTAAATTCATGCGGATCAAAAACAAAAATCCCCAAACCAAACAGCCTCTCACCTGACATATTATTACTGCTTAAGGTGTAAAAAAAAACTAGACCTAACCATGCAATGCTCAGGCAAGGCATCCTGATTTTTCACTGTCACTTCATTGCTATAGCTAATGGTCTTCATAAACAAAATATTTGGAATATTAGTAGTTTACTAATCTCCACAAAAAATATAAAAGACCATGCTGAAACAGAGGGACTGGCACGATGCCGGTTGGAAGCAAATACATGCTGAAAGAATTTTTGCATAAAAGCAGTGAAATCTTTAAAAAGGTGGTAGATCTTGTCCTGTTTGAAAAGAAATGGAGTTCTGCTACCTCTGGAATTAAAAGGGACATGATTTGGCAAGAAAGGAATTTGGGGAGCACCAGAAAAAGTGCTGTTGTGTGTGCAATGGCACAAACCACCTGTGATTTAACAAAAAGCTCTTGGAGGTCCTCTGAAGAGACTTAAGGGATAGGGTTGAATCTAAAAACAGGTTGTAAAGAGTCCCACTGGAAATGTTATTTTTTCTAAAATCTCATTATTTATGGGTTTCTTTCTGTCCTGAAGCAGCTTTTTACACACATGTATCACATATTTCTATGCATTTTGGTACTTTTAATCTAATTTTCATGTGAAGAAAAAAGTGAGGGATATTAGAACTAAGAACCAAAGCCGGAAATTAACTACTGCAGCAGAATATCACCCACTTGCTTTTGCAGTTGAATTTATAGCAGAAAAAGACAGCTTTGGGAAAAAACAATATGGAGGAAGAACTTTATCATTTGACTTTCCAGAGTTTAAAAAAAAAAAAGAAGCAGGAATTATAACCTCCATCTTTATTTTCCTCTATTTGCTTTGTTTAGCTGGCATAATATTAACTGAGGAATGGCATTCAAAACGTCTGTTTGGCTGCAGATGCTTTCGACCAACAGCATTGTGGTTGGTTGGACAAAAAATGCACTCGAGACAAAAACTGGACCAGATCATCATGCAGCTGTAGCTACAAAGACACCTGCCAGCTGAATATTGTGCCCGGGATCTTGATCTGGTTGAAATCAAATAAAAATCTCTAATTAATTAAATTTCTATTAACCAGAAATAAATGAATTTAGATGGAAGGTTTTCTTCTTCAACATAGGGGAAATACAAGGCCTGTAGCATTTTGTAGGAGAAAGGGTAGACAGGTATTCCTGTATTGCTTATAGTGAGGGTTTCTGACATGGGGAATTTTTGGTTTATGGAAAATCAAAGCAAGGTACTGATAGCACTAGTTTAATGATTTTAAATAAATGTCGAGTATATTCAAATAGTTGGACTGTGTGCATTTTCAATAGAAAGGAGGTAGTAAGTTGTTATTATCAAATTATATACAGAATGTGTTGAGGAGCTTGGAAATGCTTTGCTTTAATCTCATGTGAGTAATATTAACATGAAACATCAAAGACACTTCTCCAAGGATTTCATGAGACATGGGGAAAGGTGTATATTACATGAAGCTGCAAACAATATTGCTTCTGAATAGTACCGTAAATGAAGGCCTTGGAACTATGCTCATTGCGTTACATTAAACAGTCTCAATCTACAACAGCAATATTTTGTGTCCCCGGGGTCATGGGGGTGCGGGGATCCTGATTGGAAAGTTCTCCAGGAACCAGAATGCCAACGGGATTCCAATTCTTCATCAGCACTGAATCCCTCAGAAAAACTGGTTTGGGCTAGAGAAAAAGCTGGAGAAGATTGGTTTTAGCTAGAGAAAGGTTTTCAGCAAGGCACTAGCGACATTCATCACTCCCCAATTATCCTTGATCTAGGAGACAAGCAACATAACTGTCAGTGTATAATGACTCCTACACATAAGAATTATATAAGCTTAACAAACTTTAAATAGCCTCGAACAGAATTTCTAAGTGTAAATGTAGAAATCTACATCCAGAGACGTTTTTCCCAGATTATCTCTGAAAAATCTCAACTCTAGAGAAATATATGTTGAATTAAGATGTATGTTTTCTCTAGCATCCATTGCTTTTCATCCTTTAATATTGAGTATGTGCCATGAGATGTCTAAGGCTCTACACTGATCTCCTGTCAATCTTGCTGCAGTAAATTAGAGTTCTGACTACTTGATATTTCTGAAAATCAGACCTGATTATCATCTTTTAAAAGGAAAGGATTGATAAAATCAGAAAGGTGATTATTTTAGGAACTGCAGAACAGAACATGAAGCTCTGCAAGCAACGAGGCAAATGTCTGCGGGGGCTCGGGGTGGGAGAGCTGAGGCATAAGCAAAAGCAAGTCAGTTCATAACTGATCAGGACAGATAAGAATTTAGATTTGTAAGCAATTATGTTTGGATAAAAGTTGTATGATATTTCTACCTGTAAAAAAAAAAAAAAAAGGGAGAGGAAATTAGAAAAAAATCACTTGGTGGTATTCTTTTTGGACATAGATACCCAGTAATGAATACCCAAAGTCCACTGTAACAAATAACACATTCTTTCAGAGAGATCATCCAGTTTTATGTGCTCTACTGTGAGAGGAAGCACTTTGTATAACACAGACAAAGGTAAATTCTCATAATTGAAAGCTCTGTATACGTCATATATTGGCACTTTAGTTTGTGATCTGTAGCAAAACTGGTAAGAAATTCTGGCATTTCTAGTAAGAAAGGAAAAAGAATTGGTTTTGAATTCAGGACATCCGACACCTTTAGAATGAAGAAAATTGAAAAATTCCACTCTCTCTTCTGACCTAGCATCATAGTAAAACATCTGGTAAAACAGAGAGAGGATGGGATCCGAGCATGGAGAAGTGACTGAGCTGGACTGGTCAGTGTCATGAGCAAGAAGAGGTACAAGAGATGCCTAAAGCAAATGTGATATGCTACTACCAGTAGGTACCAGTGTTCCTTTATTGGCTGCCCAAGAAAATAATATATGCTTAATTTTAGAAGGTTAAACACAGCTGATGCACTCCAAGGCATACCTTGTGGGTCCAACTGAAATTTGGTTTATTTTTTTAATCTTGAAAAATTTTGAAATTCCTCACTGTTGTGATGCTTTCCAGCACTGTACACTACAATAGAAACGGCTGAGACAATGTTTATGTCGGGCTTAAATGTCTGAAATATAGCTGCAATATCTAGCCTAGATTCTGGTGATAGCATGAAGTTCACAGGCCTGGAATGTTGTCAGTTGTTCTTTTGATATTTTGGTCCAAAATTTTGGTTTTGTGATGAACACTATTTTTATTCTCACGATGTTTGGCCCACTATCATATTGCCTTTTACTGTGTTTCATGTTAGAAAATCGGCAAAAGGTACAAGAAAATGTGGAATGCAACTTCATGTAAGGAAATTAATTCTGGTGTTCTATTGAATAGGTAAGATGTCCAAAGTAATATTTCACTGATTTGAAAAAATTATGCAAGAATGAATTACACAAAATATAAGCTAGGAAGGGTAGTCACGAATTCTTTATAACCTTCTCCTTCTAGTTAATCTCTGAATTATAAAAATTTCCATTAAATTGTGTCGCTTCTCTCCATTTTTGAGGGAGTTTTTTTACAAGAGCCACAAACTCTGACTTGCCTTGTAGTTTCAGGGCGGTAATTTGTGAAAGAAACTTCTCACTGTCATGAAGATCCATCTCTGAGGCCCCGCAAGAATGATGACTGGAGTCTTTGTCCATGAGTGAAAAGATGTTGCAGGGTCAGAAGAACGTCAAGGCAGCAGAGATTTTTCTTCTGGCTGATTATTCCACCTTGTTCATTTAGAGCAGTTGCTATTGTCTGGGGCTTGTAAGGAGTTTAGGAGGGCCGTGTTTTCTCTGGGCATTTCTGTGTTACACTGTTGATGTGACCAAATAGTTTTGAATCGTGGTAGCCTTTATCTAGGATGATAGTTACTATGCCTTTGTGGCTGGAAAATTGTTGCTATATTCTCCAATCTCTGGCATTCTTTCAGGAGGATGATAAATTTCACTGTCTTGAAATGGACTTTCTCTTTTCTTTTCTGTCGTTATCACTGGGCTGTGCAGGACTTCCTCTGTAAGTAGAAAATGTGGCACAAGCGTCTTCTACCCTTTTTCTCTCCTTGCAAGACCTGGGCATCATTTTTTGTTCATCTGCTCTGACCTATGGAAATAGCAGATTAAACATGAAAGTAAGGGTACTGGTGGAGGTTGGTACTGCTGAAGGCACAAACAAGCCCTCATTTAAATATGTTAACAATTTCAGAAATTTTCCTGATAATGCAGATATCCACCTATTTAACTCTGGCATGATCGTTGCTGTTTTTTCATCTTTACTGATGATTCCCACCTGGCATTTCTGGCGTTCTACAGTAGTCTTTTTGCACTTAGTTGCTTTTTGTGTAAGGACCTCAAAGCAGTTTAGAAAATATTAAGTATTACAAGCATTTTGTAGATGAGAAAACTGAAGGAGCAAGAGAATGAATGATTGGATCAAGGCCTTGGAGTTCAATAGCAGATTTAAGAGTACAATTCAAAAATGCCAGCTCCCACTGTATTCCAAAGGTAAAAAACACAAGGCTGTGCAGAGGCTGTGAGGAAGCTTAGTTATGGCAGGCAAGGGCAAATTAATGCCCAAGAAGAGCCACAGGCATGTACTGAAATCTATCATTTTGAATGCAACCAAATCACTATGAATTTTATCAAAAATTCTTATCATTGCCTCTAAATGCTAAAACTCATTCAGTTGCAGCTTTTTGAAAGGATGTGTTTTGTTTGTTATTTCCTACCTGATGCAACAGAGAAACAGGATTACTTTGATAATTTGCTGAATTTGCTGATGATTTTCTCACAAAATGCAAATTAGAGAACATCTCCAATCCGATTTTGAAGTTCCTTGATCTCTAGCTACGGCGTTCATCCCTTTCATTTCCTTTATTTACTCATGTTGCCATCCAGGTTTTCAATCCATCTCCTATCCAAAAGCTGATTCAGGGGCGCTGGTAGGTCTCTGACTCCTCAAAGACTCCTGGCAGGAGGTGATGGGTTCTGTCGAGCCCCAGCAGATCTGAGAGAGATGCAGGCAGCACTGCCATCCCTTCTGCTGAGCAGGAGGGAATAACTATACACAGGTAAGTTATATCTGCCATAAAATGACTTTTTTAATCCAGGCAGCTGCTAGTTAACACTTCAGGCTGGCATATTATAGAGCAGCAGGATTTTCAGGCGATTGCGTAATGACAGAAACAATTAAGCAGCCACGCAATAAGCAAAATTGTCTCCTGCGACGTTCTGCAGCAGCAGCGTGATTTACACGTGTCTCCTGAGACCAGGTCGCTCCTGCCAAGGCTTTTTTCAGTGGGCACTGATCATCTCGACATGTCTTCGTCGTTCCAGCATTAAGGGTGGATTATCTCCACTTAAAAAAAAAAAAAAGGTTTGAACGTGTGGTACGTGCTGTTAGCAATGTTCACAGTCCCATGAATGTTAGGTGGCAGCTTCTTTTCGTTTCTAACTTATCCCTTTTACTCACTGAAAATATATTAATGAATTACTGAAGTGTTGATTACTGTTTAGTGCCTATTAATCTAACAGTCCCAGGAAAATGGACCATTCCTCGTTCAGTTTTCAAAATCAGTGGAAGCTCCCTTTGTAACAAATATGGCTGAATCACTGTCACGCACCTGAACCCCAAACTGCTAAGGGC
>NW_009722152.1:11095-30081 GCF_000703405.1 Apaloderma vittatum | reverse complement strand
TCTTTCCACTAGGGAAGCAAGTGATGTAAATACCACAGGTCAAATATTCCTTGCAGCTCATTTAGCAGACACTGGTGCTACCCACTGGATTTCAACCCTAACACATTGGTACGGCTCAGGAGAGGTAGTATTGTCGCTGTGAAAGTGAGACCCACTTGTGCTTTGACAAGACACTTCTGTTTTCACAATCGCAGTAACAATTTGTGTCCCGTAGGAAAGCCTTGCTATGGAGTCTAAAATACCTTTGCATTCAGGGGAATGTGACTAATTTACTTTTTTACTTCGTTTTAAGTTCATTGACTTCCATGCGATTTCTATCTGAATATATAAAGTTGTAATCACTATCATACATTTGTGCTTTTAAAATGTTTTTGGAGAATCAAGGCACAGATAGATTAAATGGGTTGAGGGGGACATACATTTGAAACAATGAATTCCTTCTACTTAAAATTTCTACTCTATTTCTGACTCATTTCCACTGCGTGAAAATTCCAAGCTAACAAGAACGTAAGGAGATTCTTTAATCTGTTCACATTCAAAGCACTGGAAGGAAACACACTTAATTTTCCTGCTATTCTTATGTGACCTTTTATCAAAATATCCATGTCCATACTCAATTACCAGTGTCCAAGACTCTTGGCACACACGTTGTGATCCATCTCCATGCCTGATTACCAGCATCCAGGACTCTTGACTTGCATGCTGTGGAGCTCCAGAACAGATGCTAAACCATCCTGCTCTGTGTGTGCTGGGACGTGCTGACGACCTCCCATTATGCTGCTCTGGGATCTCTTGCCCTATCCAAAGAAATCCCTTCTGTTTTCCCGGTAGTCTCAGAAAAATAAAATAAATTAAAAAATAGATGCTGTGTTACCAGCTCCTACCAGCTGCTTCTTTTTGCCTCCAGAAAAAATCTTGTAAGCAAAATCCACAATGACCTCAACAAACAGAAGCTGTGGTGCTTTGGGGTTTTTTTTTGTGTTAGTGTCTTATCCGGAAACAACTTTAAAATCTTCTCCCATGAGACATGGCTCTTTATACATGAGTTTACAGAGGTTCTGCTTTCAAAACCTCTGAAGACAAGCCAGGAGGCGGAGAGATCCTACTGACCACTGAGCTTTAGATTTTTTGTTCTCATCTCATGTACGCACGTTTGCAATGTTGGAGGTATCGCCACACCTACGTGGAGAATTCAGTTGAGTGCCTGGTGTCAAAGCTGACCATCACAGTCGTGTAGTTTGATCTCTTATTCAACTTCAGCCACAGGATTTCTTTGTACGAAATACAAAACCTTGCTTTAAACCTGACTTTTTTTTTTCTGCATTAATACGTCTGAAGCACAGCGTGAGGTGAAAAGAGGAAAGTGTGTGATTGGCACATCCATCTGGATGTACCTAATGAAAAGAGAATTAAGATAATTAACAGTTACCTATGCAAAAAATCATGGCTGAGTGTACAGCAAAATGTCAGAAGCTGATTCTTATCTCTTTACCATTTTCCCAGTACTGTAACTGCATTTTACTTGGGATAAAAAGACTTCTGATTTAGAGGAGTGTGATCAGACTCATCTTTGAATTGCAATGGAGCTTGTGCTCCTAAAACACTCGTTTTGGAAGAACCACACCTGCAATGTACTTAAATTGGAATTCAAAAAAGACTTCTGATTTAGAGGAGTGTGATCAGGCTCATCTTTGAATTGCAATGGAGCTTGTACTCCTAAAACACTCATTTTGGAAGAACCACACTGGCAATGTACTTAAATTGGAATTTATTATCTGCTTATTACAAGGAAGTTTTAGTTTGGCTCCAATGTGGCTGAAGTGTTAGGCAAGATCCCCATTTCTTTTGCTGTCTCCTGCCTTTCACACCTGAATGAAATGCTGACTTATCTCCTGGGTAAAACACCCTCTCTCCATTTCACTTAGGTTCCTGTGCATTTGTTTTTTTGAATTTTTGCTCTCATTTTATTTTTAGTAACTTGCACAAAAAGCTATTTACCTCAAGCCTCAGCAACTGACCTCGAACGTTTCTATAATACATGAAGTCCATAAATACCTTGAGCCTTCTGAGCTGTATGTTCACCTCGCGCTCCCATTCAGCGTGACTGGAAATCTATATTTAATCCTCTTCGTTAAGAAGAAGAATTGCCACCCTGCGCCAGGGCAAGATGCAGACATGTCCGAGGAGCAGTGCCTGGGCAGTTGCCATGATATTGCTCATTTAAACTGTATTTCTTTACCTTAACGGGTTGCACTGGATGACCCTTGGGGTTCCTTCCAACCTGGTATTCTGTGATTCTGCGATATGATGGCTCAGATAAAGGTGGGAGCTTGGAAAGGTGACAAAACCCCTGAGCAACGAGGGATGGTGGTGGAGTGGCGTGTTCACAAGGATGACGTTAATCAGAATCCCTTGCGGTTAATAATTCCTGCCGTAATGTGCTATCATCACTCAGGATCATAAGAAGTTGGACAGTTTAATTGGATGTCTGTTAATGCAGGCAGGTTTCTTCATGTTCATCCAGGTTTAATTCTGGATTCTGTCAAAAGAGAAGGCTGCCATAGAACTAGTAGTTTTAAAGCTCCAGTTCAGATAAAGAGTTAAAAATGCTGTTCAAAATAATATATTGGACTTCAGGTTTAGTACCCCAAATCTTATGTCACTGTTCTCAGTACTCTGATTTAATTTGATTTAAATTAAAGAGAAAAAAAACCAACAAAAATAATTAACTAGCCCATTTAAATTTTTAAATCATTTTATTTGGGACATGTTATCCACAATGCCAGTCTGAATAAGAATTATTGTAATTATAATTTGTCTAGAGCATTTACTTGCATTAACTTGAAAAATGAAGTTGTTGTAATATGGGTGCATAATCAGTTTTTTACTGTAACACCATACAATATGGTTTTGAATTTAAAAATAATAAATAATTTCAATTTTATTTTTTTAATTGAAAAATATATTAAATTCCTCAAGGTGTTTTGGTCCTGATCAAGCTTAAACATACATTTAATTATAGATATCAGTGTGATCCAGTGAAACTACAAGAATTAAGTCCACATACATAGAAAATGATTACTCTGGTTAGTAAACCATTCTAGAATCCATTTTTACTTTCAGGGATTTTTGTGTTACTCAGTGTAAGTGTTTGCAAACTGATTCATTTAAATGTCCTGGATTTGCTTATTATCTTGAGTGATTCATATCACTTGGCGCTTGCACGTTAATTCAATTGCCTGCGATGTCAAAACAGCCTGAAGAGTGGTAGCTCTTTAAATTTAATTTTATATCAATTTCAAAGACAGAATTTCGCCTCCATTGAAATAAATAATTTTTTTAATGTTTTTTTAAAATTATTATTCCTTGGCTCTATTTGCATTTTAGAGCTGTGACTCTTTGCTGAACCAGCCCACACTAAGGATAAAGTGTACCCCACCTTAGTCTAAAGGCCTTTGGCCTCTGCACCCACATTTATTGGTGGTAAGGGCAGTAAATCTGGTTTTGAGAGCAGCTTACGGGCATTCTGTGGCGGGGACTGGTCAGCCATCGTGCTTGGAGCGAGCAGGACAGCCTAGGAGGATGGGGCAGAGCTGGGAACAGAGTCATTATTTCATCCTCTCCCATTTCTCTGGCCTGGCATTATGAAATGCCAGATTAAAAGGAAAAAAAATCCAGGCTAGGTCTGGCAACAAGCATGTTTTTCATTTTTGATAGGTTACTGTGTGTGTGATCAGAGATATTTCAAAGCCGTATATCCAAACAATGCTTTGTTATCCTCAAGCTACCCAAACCATTTGGAACGAGAATAGTAGGAGACTAACAAATACATCTGAAAGTTAAATATGGAAGCCCTTTGCTTTAGTTTCTTCCTCCTGCAATATTTCACAAAGGGCAGGGTTGCTGAAACGTCTTTTTATTGCAGTATCTGAGGGGGACTCTAAGGTGATGTTCTTTAATTTGGAAGAGGAATGTGTTACGTATGTTTGCTGCATCATTTCTCGTTCTCTCTTTGATCCTTGCCAAAGAATGGATTAGTGTTGTTCCCTTTCAGAGCAGCAATGCAGCTGTAGTTCCCATGTACAAAATACATTCTCTTTGAGTAACTGTTCCCTCCTACTCAGAGAAAAGTGTTATATTAATAGCAAAAACTTCGTATGTGGAAGTATCTTGTTACTGCTTTTTACAACTGCTGCCACACAAAGGAAAGGCTGGCAAAAAAAAAAGAAAAGTCCAAACAGATAAAAAGATTGAAGAAAAAAACCAAATAAATTAATGCCTCTTTCTTTTGTCGATTTCACACCAGCATCACTGAAAGAAATGTGTTGGCGAAATAGCAGAGTAAGAGATTCTCAGGACTGATTCCCCAAATGCTAGTTTTCAGCACATTATCTTTGCATTCTATACATGTGAATACCAGCTGATTTTACTCTTCTGTATGTGTGGTTTTTGTGTTTTTTCCACTACCAAATATTTATACATTTAACTTTTGGGGAACAAAACCAACAACAATGGAAAACAGCAGTTTTGTAGCCAGGTTGTTTTAGGGATTTTAGAATTTGTTTTGATTTTTCTGGCATGGGGGGATAGTCAACCATGCTCTTAACTCTGCATCTATGTACTGCTGATATAACTCAAAGTTATACGACTGGACCAACTTTCCTTAAAAAGCTTAAAAAAGCTCTCCTGTTCCAAAAGTAGGCTGACTTTATCAGTTTTTTTCTTCAGGTGTAACAATTAATCTGTTGATCTTTTTTTTGCATTTATCCACCATATCATTCTTGGATCAGGAAAATGCTGTGGAATTCCCACTCCTAAAAGATACATGATTCAGCGTGATTTTTCCAAGGTTTTTGGATACTTGGAGATGACCACAGAAAAGTTAAGGCTCCCCTGCTTCAGATGATTTAAAATACACCTCCTGCTGTGGTTATTTCCAGCATTAGAGACAGCTGGTCAGTGACAGAGAAGCTGATTCTTGAAACCAATGTGAAGATTCTTGTTGCATTTTGCAGACCTTAATAAAGGCCCACATGAGCTGTTTGTCTGCGAAATAGCTGCTGTCACAAGATGGAAAAATTCCTATACATGAAGAAAGGTAATAATGGCGATGAAGATGATCTAGGACTGATATGAGGTGGCTTGCTCAAGGAGATTCTGTGGAAAACCCTGTCTAAATATATGGGAAAGTAGCCTCTAGATTTCCTCGTACTGAATGAAATAAGATACATAAGCCTTGGTAATTTTAAATTCATTTAAAATGTTTACGATTTTTAGTATTACCTTTTAATTTCCTTACTAAGCTTACTTATCAAATCCTGAAAAGGATAGTAAGTAAACAAGTTTGTTAAAAGGTTTAGTGGATAAATGCTCATACCGTGATTCTTTCAATTTACTGCAAGTGATCCTGCAGTCAAGTGAAATTATCTTACAGAGATTTACAAAACTCAGTGGTGCCAATGGGTATGTCACTGGGAGATTCTGTGGAGTTAAAAGATGTTTTGTGGAAAGGATCTGCAGCAAGCTCTAATTTGGATTTTCTCTCCTTTGTGCGTAGTTTCTGCAGTTCTTTAGTACTTGCAATTCCTTGTAAGGCTGGGCTGTACTTAACAGCAGTTGTGATTTAATAGCAGCCCAGTAGCACGTAAAGACGACCAACAGAACAACCAAGGGGCTTCTTATTTGCAAACTGTTTGCCATTAAGGTGGTAGGAAGAAACTCCCAGTTACCTCTCTGAGATTGATTTAATTTATAAGAAACGAACAAAGACAGGAGAGTTGCACAAAATGCACAGCCTCACAGGACTAAAACCTCTGTTACTTTTTTGTCTTCAAGTCCTGGGGTCCTAGTGAGAAAGCTTTGTGGCAAGGTTGCAGCAAGAAATTCTGCAGGCATTGTGGAAGGTCAAACCAGTTCTGTGACCCACCCCTGAAAAGGAGACATAAAGCAGTTGTGAGGCACTGATGGTGTACAGGGATAACGTTTCCACAGGAATAGAGAAAAATCAGTTTTAAAAGACGTTGCAGGAGGGAAAGCAGAACAGATCTTGGTATGATGTTGAGAGGATAAAGGCGGTTTTTGTCTCTCCCCTCAAAGCTTTCTTTAAGCCCAGTGCCAGCCTGGGGACAAATGTGACAGGCTGAGCTGCAGTCAAGCCATGCAGGGCTTGATTTTGCCTTGACACTCTCTCTTTGCTAGCAGGACTTTCTTAACCTCAATGTCATCTTTCTAAATGCAGGTTAAAGAAGAGTGATGTCCGATACCTGCGAAGGAGCAGGTTTCTCCCACAAGTCCTTGCATAGGGCACTACTGCACATATAAAGCTGCCGGTAACCCCTGAGGTTTAACTGAGTGGGAATTGATCTAGAAGAGCTATTTCTTGTTACAGAAGGTAGAAAGCAAGCACACAGGCATGTGTAGCATAAACAGTGTCATGGCAAGCTAACAAGTAATGAAAAAAAAGAATTTCCCATACGGGTAAAGCAAATAAATAGCACTAACATATGGTGGAATACTATGTCCTAGCGTAAAAAAGGCAGTATCCAGATTCTGCAAGGTCTAATGCCTGCTAGCAGGTCCCGACTCCTTTTTCCCGAGCAATGTTTCAAATACCTCAATAAATGTGAAGGAGCCCATGTATACACATCATTGAAAAAAAAAAAAAAAACCTCAAAAGAAAAATTTGCATTTAAAGTGTAAATGCATCAAGGGCATCACTCATTATTTATATTTACAATTTGCGCATTAGTTGTGCCAAGAGTGGGTGTCACCTCGTCACTGTTCACAGCAGAAATGGTCCTTTCTGTACAGTCCTGATGCGATGAAATATGTTTAGCAATAAAGCTAGAAAATCAAGTATCGTTTTCCTTAAGGATATTTTTCTATTCCTATTCAAGAAATACTTGTGTTAGCATATTTCTTGTTTGTGATGGTATGAAATATGTTTTTAGGATGTTCACTACTATTAGATGGAGGAGTTTGCTCGAGGGATCTGTCGGCGCCTAAGCAGCAGGAACGTTTGTGAGTCTTGAATTGCAATGGCGAACAGTAAGTATGTGCTGTAGAATAAGATGTTTATTGATCATTATGGGATTATATTCTCCTTGATTTAGTGCTAAAGCTGTATTCTGTTTAGATCAGCTCCGAAATGTAGTATTATGAATGTTTATTATTATGGTTATTAGGATTATTTTATCTGCATTCACAACTCTTGTACCTATTGTATAAGCCTCTGGGCATGTTTACAACTGCTTCAAAAACACTTCCTAATATTAAAGTGCTAAGAACTGGTAACAGGCATAAAATACCCATATTAATCAGAAGCAGTCCATAACAACACTTGATTATTACCAAACGCTGCGTATTTATGCTGTAACTCTGTACACCAAAACTCCCCAAACTGAAACGGGTATAGCTGTTTGTTCCTTCCCCCCTCTGCCCTCTGTTCCTCCATCATGCTCTTGATTATAAATCTTATAAACTGGCTTTTCACTACTACTGAAGATTAATATTTACATATCATAAATGTCTTTTACTTCTATGTGATTGGCACTTTCGCATTCTCCTCTGGGACATGAAAACTCTGCCTAATGAAAAAAAAAGAAAATTTTTGCATATGCCTGCTTGAAATGTATTTCTTCTTGTGGAAGGAATAACTCTGGATGTTCAGTACTTTTGCATTTTGCTAATCTTTATGCTTAACTTTTCCTGACAAGGCATAAGAAAGCAAGTTTAGGCTGTGTCAGAGCTGTCACTCACATTTACTGCAAAAAATCCACACTGATTCCAGGAGAGAGAAAGAGACGAACAACAAAACAGAGACAGATCAGAATTTAAGTGTAGCATTATACAAAGAAGTGGCAGAGCACTTCTCATAAGAATTACACTTCGAATTTGTATCTTAAAGTGCCTAGCAGTAACTAAAAGGACACTTCAGTCTTGCTAAACCACGGCATTTAAGGACCAAAAGCCAACCCTGCAAAAATGAGGCTGATTTCAAATCATGGCTTGCTTTATTATAATCCTATCTTATTGGCCTTTTGAGGCTTCAGCTTCATTTAAATTGTTTTTGGTTTTGTTTTGTTTGGGTTTTTTTCCCCTCAAGCTTTTCTCTGGAGAAAATACTTCAAAATACAGAGAAACACAGAGACATATATCACTTCTAGGAGGTGGGAATGTGATGGCAATATCTAGAAGCGTGACAGCTGGTATGACCAGGATGCAGAGAGGTGAATCTAGATGGGGAGGACCCTGCTCTGTTCTCTAAGAGTGGTACCAGTTACAGAAATAAGATACAGGGAAAACACATTAATAATTTATTTCTGTTTCAAGTAATGGCTTGTTTCTTGGATCAAGTTTTTAGTCCTACGTTCCCTCTAGTTTTAAAAATTTCACGCGATGGCTTTCTGAAGTGGAGAAGCATTCTGTATGAACTCACACACTATTTTTTTCTGTATATGACTCTTACAACAGCGCACTTTCAGCTGTTTTCGGCCATGTTCTGAAAATGGGGGTTTTGAGGCATCTGAGAGATAATAGTCACAGTTCAAAACGTTGCTCTGCGTTTTTAAAATTCCTTCTTTCTGCTTAATATTCCATACTCTATTCTAACAAAAGGAAAGGAAGAGATACTAAATACAATAGAAAGTTCATTCAGATTATATTAATGTAAAGAAAATGCAAAGGTCTGAAGACTGTTTCATTCCATTGGGAGACATAATTAAATAACAACAATTCAATTAGTATCCTCTTTGCTTAGCAAAGAACTCATAAGCAGTTCAAACAGAAAATTTCATCTGAAGAAATACTGCCAAATATCTATTAGTTGGCCCCATCAAAAAATAGCCTAATTCTCATCCTAGCTCATCTGAAATGTGTGTTAATACCTGATTTTAATAGCTACCAAAATTAGTAAAAATCAAGACCAAAACTAGATTTGGGATTTCTTCTAGACTGAAGAATTAAGCTATTTAGACCACATACTTCTTTCTAACAATCAGAGCTAACTAATAAGGCAGGAGTTTCATGGGCTGTAATACAGATTTTAAGAGGAGGTATTTTCTTCTTGCTGTGGAGCGCATGACCAAGGCCAGTGGTATTAATTCTCTTCAGTTTTGAGAATCATAGACATACACTGCTTGGTCAGACTCTGCATCTGCAGGCTGACGTACTTACAGGTAACTTCTAGCGGGTGAATAAATCACTGCAAAGCGACAGTTATCCTTGGTTGTTTAACTTAAACATTAAATATTTCGCCCGCTTTATCACTGTAATTTTCACATTTGGATTTTCAATTATCTTGTCAAACACAAAGGTGTGTTCATGGTTCCAACACTGCAAGGATATTTTACACCCACATCCTCATTGTTATTACTCTGATGCAATTTAAAACAATCCCATCAAAACATGATTCCTTGCATAAGAAAACTAATGTTATCTTTGGCGTCTCATGATAATGCTGAGAAATGTCCCAGCCATTTTGCTTGGCTTTATAGTTTGTAAAAAATTATGTACCCTGCAGAGATTATAATTTTTAAGGAGCAAACAGATTTTTTCATGTTTACTTATACCCTTTTTTTTTTTTTTTAGACCATTCAGTAACAGCCACGTGAAACACGGTCAACAAGAGCAAGCATGAATTAAACCTGTGGACTGGAAGGCAGAATTTTGCTGGTGCTGCTCACCAGGCACCTTTTCAGAGATTGCGATGACCCGCTGATCCAACCTCTTTTTGAATGACTAACCTACCACATCCATTTATGTTCTCCCGTGCAACATTTCAACATTTAAGTATGCTACTGGGTGTTTTTATTAGCCAGGGCAAATGTTTTATAATTCTGTTTTATGACTTAATCACACCTAACACATCAGCTGCGTTACTGTTTGTTACCACTGCAATATTTAAGCTATAAAATACAAATTTCGTTCAAATTTTTATTGGAGTGTATCTAGAATAAGGACACCGAAATTTGTATCACATTTTGGGTAGAACGGGCCCAGACAAAGTACCTTGATTTATACTGCTATTACTGGAAGCAATATTTGGCTCAGCTTCTCTGGACAGCAGTAACTTTAAGCATGAGAGCAGTGAATGTCATTACCAATGGCTGCAGCCTCAGAAGACAAATTAAAATCTGGGAAGTTAAATGACTAGGAAAAAAACAGTACCCAGATAAAAATGCTTCATTTTCTCTCTTTCTTTCATTCTTGCATCTTGCAGCAGGGAAAAATAAGCTTGCAAATATTCAGGGTGAACACCATCTTCACAGAGACCGTCATAAATCAATCCCAGAGATGCAGTACAGTATAGGGGGGCAAATTCTGTGTAATAACCCATTCCAAATGCCATCCATGTAGTACAATTGATAGCCTATTACCTTAGTTTTATCAACAAACCAAAGTGACAAAGTTAACAGACCTCGATCTCCAAGCCAAGTCTGAAGCAAGCAAAACATGGACCATGTGCTGCGTGGTACGAGGAAAGATCAGAACTCTGTGAAGTTTTAGACTGCTTTGAAGTCATCAGTACAACGAAATTCAAAAATTTTGGGATTATTGGAATATATTCTTGAGAGCTAAGAGTGCTGCACTGCTGAGTTGAGGTTTATGACAGATAACGACCATCATTAGATTTAGTGCTCACTTATAAGTAGCAAAGGTAAAATATTTATTGTTTGCAAATACACAGTTTTTGCAAGCGATGAAGCAAGCATGAATAACAGCAGCAATGGTACCTCACCAATATTTGTTGCATTTGATACTACCCTGGCCCTGAGGACGGCTGCTTATCAGAATGAGACTTGGACAGAACTGCTCCAAATTCCCTCATTCTCAGTCTCCTGCCAATTAAATAGCAAGCTCCAGTTGAAGCCTGTTGTTTTAAAAGTTACTACCCAAAGCACTAGCTGCCAAAAGGTTGTATATTCTTCTTTTTTTGTGAAACACACCTGCATGGGTGATTTAAAAAAAAAAATAAAGAAAAGAAGGAAAGAAAACAAATCCCCAACCAAAACAAAACATTTACATTATGGTCTGAGGCAGCTGGGATTCTTATTACTGTGGTGATCACCAGCTGAAGTACGGTCATTTCATTCTGTTACCCTTTATTCTTCCAGGATAGGGTTTCCTGCCACATGTCAGATAAATACCATCAGAGATAGGATTCAATTTTTCTTTCCCTGAAATGATATGGTTCATCCTCATATACCATCAGACGGGCCATGCACAAACCTCTCTCTTCTTTCATTTATAAAATGTTGATCACTCTAGAAACAGTCAGGTCTCATTTATTGACAGAAAGTGGGTAGTAATCATAACTAGGAAAAGGTCAAAGGAGTCCCTTGGTGCTCCTAATAACAAAAAAGAATGTCAGGAGACACCCACAGGAGTGGATTGATGACGTTTGGTTGATATTTTAGAATCAACAAAATACTACGAAGGGAATTAGGATGATTTTTGGTAAAAGCAGAAAGAGATGACTGTGCTTTAGACAACCAGCCTGATTTGTTTGTGTCCACCTAATTCAACTAATATTCGGCTAATATATAGGTGAAACCCTCACTTGCTACAACAGATTGAATACTGTAAATAACTTAGCTGTCATACCTATTTGTAAAAGTTAATGAGGATATTATCTCTCCAACTGAATATGTACCCTATTTGCCATGGATATTGAAACAGTTTTATGCAAACATTGTGAACATAAACTTTCAGGGAAATTTAGTATATGCAGTTACGGGTATGTTCTCCAGAAACCTAGTTTCAGTAATTATACACATTCAACCTGCAAACAGAAACACAAGTTGTGACCTTCTGGTATAGGTCCAGTGAGCACTGCTTAAATTTCAAATGCCAAAATCTTCTCCCTAAAAACAAACTTCAGCACAAAAATTACCAATGTAAATTATTTTTTTTCAACTAATTCTACACAGAAAGAAGTCATGCTCTGTTTGTTAAGAAATGGCAGGTAAGTACAAAGAACTGAAAACCAAAAATAAACATATTTGCTAATGATTGTTTCCTGCAATCAACATCTCCCACTGATAAGTCTCATACAGCTTTTTTTGGAGGGTCTACAGATGATAGGACTCAAAAGTCAGATTATATCCATTCAGATATACATATGTAGATATACTTTGGTTGTTATATTTTTAAGTATAAGTCTAGACTGAGTGTGGATTTCTCCTGGATGTATGTAACATAAGAAAACTGTATTCTTTTAAGGTGGATTAGGTGTATGGAAACACAAGATATGAACTATAATACCAACAAATTTGAGAAAGATACCGGGAGCTTTTTCTGGTATATTTTGTAGAGTTCCTGATCATTTGTTTCCATTGGTTCTTAGTACTAATTGTTTGCGACCACAAGACTGTGATGGGTTTTTACTGGTGCCATGACTGTGCTAAAGTCTGCTTCCCTGAGAAGGTTGGGGCATATATGTTGGCAACAAACAGATTAAGGAAAAGTGACTTTGTGATTTTGTGAGAGGTTAGAGGTCAAGTTGCTCAACACAGGTAGTAGGAGATCCAAAATAACATGTAGGAGAGGGTTTTACTTTTCTAACATAGACTCTCTTGATCTTGAACAAGCCTAATAATCTCTCTGGGCCAGACTGAGTCAGCAAATCAATACACGTTTCCTCGTGGGAGGCTGTTTTGGAAATGGATCCCGAGTGTGTTTCTTCTCACCTGGGAAAGTTGTTCCTTGGATGACTGCTCTAAAGGTACCTGGGGGGTTAGAAACATGGTCCTGCATATTTCCTGCAGCAATAAAGTGTTAGAGTAGCTGTATCTACACCTCAAACCCCGATCCAGACAACATTAGAGGGTCTGTGATGTTGCCTGGCTTTGGAGAGTCATAAGTTTAATCTCTTTTCTTTGAATTTCCCATTTACATCATGGAGCTAATAACACTTACTCACTTCTTGAGAAACTGTTTTTAAACTAGATTAACTGTTGGAAGACATCAAGCATTTTACATGCCAGTGCACACATAGAGATGGAAAGTGTCCCTGTCAATACTCTATAAAAGAGTCCAGAACCCTCAGAGGGGGCAGGTGAGTATCTTATATAGCCTGTCTTTTAAAACAAATCTAAAAAATGCCTTCATGTGGATCTGTTGGAGTGTGTTCAGAGGAGGCCACAAGGATGATCCAGGGGCTGGAGCAGCTCTGCTACGAGGACAGGCTGCGGGAGCTGGGATTGTTCAGTCTTGAAAGGAGAAGACTTCGGGGGGACCTAATAGCTGCCTTCCAATACCTGAAGGGAACCTACAGGAAGGCTGGGGAGGGACTTTTTACAAGAGTGTCCACTAATAGGACAAGGGGAAATGGGTTTAAGTTGAAGGAGAACAGATTTAGATTGGATCTTAGAAAGAAGTTCTTCAGTACTAGGGCGGCAAGACTCTGGAATAAACTGCCCAGAGATGTTGTGGCTGCCCCCTCCCTGGAGATGTTCAAGGCCATGTTGGACTGAGCCTTGAGTAGCCTGATCTAGTTGAGAGGTGTCCCTGCCCATGACAGGGAGGTTGGACCAGATGATCTCTAAGGTCCCTTCCAGCCTAGGCCATTCTAGGATTCTGTGATTCTATGATTCTTATATTGCCCACATCTTCAGTAAAATAGACTGGTGTTCATTTAAGATATTCAAGTAGAAAAAAAAGTATCAGTCAGTATGGACACGAATGACAAGCAGAAAATTACTAGTGGGCTCGTATCAGATTCAGGTTATTAGAATGTTTAATGTCTTACAGAGTGTTCTTGATAGCTTGTAGACATCTTTGAAACAAGCTTTAGGAGCTAACCTCTTGATTTTCCTAGTGGCTTATGCCAGTATGGATCAGATGATCCGTGTAACTGCAGTGTGATGACCTGACTGTAATTCAGCTGAAGTGCAGGGTCTGCTTTAGGAACCAATAAGAAGTACCAAATGTGGCCAAACTTGTTTTCTTTCCTTTTTTTTTTGTTAAAAAAACAATAAAATCCAACAAGATCGGTCTGTATCAGTTAGCATAATTAGAATATGTAACAATAAGGTGGAAGTGAGTTGCAGTACACATGGCAGTCAACAAAGGAAGAAGTTATTAGAAATTACAGGGAATCTAAGCTTAGCTAACTCCTGTTACTTTTGAGAAGGAGGCACATGCAAGATACTGCATAAAACAAGTATGATATTCTCCTGGAAACAGCTGGTGTTATTTTTATGTTCCAAATAATACCATTTTTTATTATGAAATTCTCTTATGAGTGTAAAAAGTATTGAATAATGAAAACAATATTACAAATATCAAGTAACAAAAGGTGCTTTGTGTATTCATGTGTAGTAGACATTTAGCTCTTTAAAAAAATGACTCAATCTCAGACCATACTTTGACTACAGATTAGAACAACACAGAGTCTTTGTGACAAATAGATTCATGAAAATACAACTGTAAAAAAACCCAAACTATTTGTAAAGCTGATCATGTGGCCATGACCTTGCTGTGGTCATGATTTTTCAACAAGTCTAAAACACCCTGTTGGTGAAATTTGGAGGTTACTTACAGAACAGACACGGATATTCCCTTCACAGAAAGACTTCAAGATATCATAGTGGGAATGATTAAAGAACTGAGAAGCACGACTTTCCATAAAAGACAGAGACCTAAATGTATTTGATTTATCCCCAACAAACATGCAACATCTGAAGAAGCGTGGAAGTGAATCTACAGCCTATCAGACAAAAAAAAAAAAATAGCTGAAATTTGAAGCTACACAAAATAAGACTGGACAAGGTGCATATTGTCTAGGGTGTAAGAAATGGGCTACTGCAACACACAAAACGTTGTGGTGGTTGTTATATCATGACTGCAGGGTGTGAAAACAAATTTGGCCTTTTTTTCCTAACTATTGCAAGGTAACTTGAACGGGATTTAATTCAAGGAAGTTCTACAGCCTGTATCACACAACTCAGTGAACTTTCTGGTCTGATTTAGCATTTCGTCTTGGGAATCTTTGTTATATCAGGACTCCATCTCTCTTTGCACAGGACTGGGCAACCAGCCATCACAAAAGCCTCGCCCTAGGCAGTTTGCCTAGTGCTTTGTCTGGGATTTTTCTTTGCTCATGCTGGGCTGTTGCTTTTTTTCTGCTTTCGATTTGTAACTCCCACAAATCTGTTTTAGAGTACTTTTTTTGTGAGGACTGCTGCTTCTACCCAAGTGCTTTTGCTCAATGATGAAGAGGGCTATGCTGTTTGTATTGTTGCTCTGTGCTTCAGTCCAGTAATGTGGATTCTGTCTTGCATTTCTCTCTCTGATTTTTCTCTTTTTTAAAACATTTTTGTATAGAACTTTATCACAATTTGAGCTTTTCATGCTGCTTAATGGCCCTCTTCATGTCAGGCTGAAAAAAGCAGGGAAAAGGAATAAATTTTGCTTTTGAGAAAATTGGTTAGCTCTTCATAAAGGAAGGAGACATCTCAAAGCCCCAGGATCTTAAAATCCCATGGAAGACATATATTGGCAGTCTTCCCTCCAGGTAGCAGAGCTCTACATGAAGCCATGCATGCACACAGTTGCTCATTACTGGATGAATATGACTCATCTCTTCCCAGAAAAAGACAGGAGATTTTACTCTTTGGGAACAAAATTAAATATGTGAATATAAACAGGTGTTTATAATTTTAAAAGTTCAGAATAGATACTGATTGCAATAACTTTGGTGTAAACTTGAAGTAACTCCATGGAATTTCAGATCAGCATATGCCCTCAAATTCAGTATGAAACTGGTAGTCAGAGAAATTATTTCAGTGACATTGTGGCCCTGGAAATAGAGAGAAATTGTAATAGTATCAGATTTATAATTTATTTTTTTGTTATCAGAACCAACTTGAACCTAATTTGGCTTTTTGAAATAGAGCATAATAATTACATTCGTAGGAGCTGGCTGAGATCGGGCGGTCAATTCACAGGTGGAAGGAACATCTGACTAAATCCCTTTTAGCAGGGAAGCCGCCAGTCCATGCACCTGGCTTTTTGTCAGAGTCATTTCCATCTGCCAGAAGCATCGTTGAGAAAGAATGGGGAAAAAATAAACAAGAAACGAGGTATGCTGGAATTCTAACTAAAAGAGCATTTTGCCCAAATCTGGAAAAGCTTAAGGGCATCACTGGAGGAGCTAGTGCCTTCCCACCTGCCAAACAGGGGAGAAGGAAGTTTTCTTGGGGCATTATTTGTGTGTCTTGTGTTTTTCTAATATTTGTTGTTTATTTTTCAGCAGTCACGGAGACCATATTGTTGGACAAGAGCCCCATTCTTTAGGGATTTTAAAAATGCAAGCAGAATTCCGGGTCTTGTTCTAAGCAGATAATATACAGTGGTTTGTAAACATTTGCAAATGATGTCAGGCTCTTGTTAATAGTATTTAAGAGCTGACAAGGTTTCTGTGTCCACACCTCTCACAAATGAGGTGTATCACTTCTGGATAAGTACAGTGAACCAGGAGTTGCTGGCCTTACTAGCCGATGTAATTAAATGTCCAGAATGTAACCTAAGTGCTCAGGAACTTCAGGTGAGGAGTTCGCAATCAGGACTGACCAAGTAGAGAATGCAAGAAAGACCACAGCTTCCTCACATTATAAAGCTACATAGTTTGCTACAATCAATTCTTTTCCTAGTCTCCATTAATAACTTTTTTCTCTACCAAAAAATTACAGTAGAAATAGTGAAGATTATAACCCATAATAACTGTAAAAGAGAACTGCGTTCTCTGGGTTTGATCCATATTGAAACTCCTAAAAAAATCTCACAAAATCTTTATGGGCTTAGTCTGGCCAACATGGCTCATTGCCACCCTAGAAGGTTTCTGTGCAGGGGATATGCCAGGCAAGTTATTGGTCCCCATCCTGTTGGGTCATTTTTCATGCTCTACGTATTTCTGATTCCTAAAACAGGCTGTTGACAGGCAAAAGCAGTTGCTACGCCTGATTCCTTATTCCCTTTGCCAAACTCATCCCTGGCAAGAGGTGAATCCAGCTCAGAGCCTATAAGCAAAAGCAAAATGACTTACACCAACTTGCTGTGATGTCTGTCAGACCTCTCCACATTTCACATTTCACATTTCCTCCCATTCTGTCTTCTTAGTTTGTATTTGCACTCCTCTGTGTGTGGCAAGCAGGTATTTGTCAGTAATAAAAATTACTCCTCGGGGAAGGTTTTGTATCATTCTTCTTTCCAACTGTCTCTTCAAAGAGAGAGCTTCTTGTGTTTGAAGAGGAAGACAGTATTTTGCATTTTTTTGCAGAAAAGGAAGAGAGGGCAGAAGGAGAGGAGGTCTGTATGCAGCAAAATCTTCCTCTCTTTCCTCATCCCAAAAAGCACTGCAGTATTTGGTTGCTAGCTTGAAAATCCTTTCTTTCTTGAAAAAAAAAATAAAATAAATAGATTTATATCCAGGTATATCTGTATAGACAAGCTTCTGATTTGAGCAGCACTGGGAACTGGAGAGGAAAATTTATCCTAAATTTCATTAAAAAGCCCAGTAAGGAAGATATTTCTAGAGACATCAGCTGTAGATCCCTATAAGAGGCACTGTTAGTTGAAATTCATATGAATGAAATTCATTTTATAGACAGTATATACTGAGAGTATATACCCTGATGTACTACCAGGGGTAAAGCAACTCCCTGGACAAATATCTAGTAACTGGTTTTGAGTAGAAAGAGGCAATTGTGGTTTCATTATACTTCCCAACTTTGACCTGAGTAATTTACAAATGAACTCTCTACCAAAAAATGCCCCAGAGAAGGCTGAACCTGATTCATCTTCTTTTATTTCCTCTGCACAGCACCAATTTGCTTAATGCATGCAGTCGGAAAGTATATGAGAACAATTTTCCCTGTTGCACAAAATAAAACTCAGGCACGTCACAGCCTTGAAACACTTCTCCACACACTGTATGACGCATTGGCAGATACGACGGTGGATGTTTTTTAAAACTTGTATTTCTGTTCATGTTCCTTTGGCCTATAGGTGTGTTCTGTGTATATAGAAACAGAATGATGAAATAGCTGAAGTTATTGGGTACGATAAGGAACATTACTTAAGAAATACGTTTCAGAAGGCTTAGATGGTTATAGAAGCTGGTGTCCTGAACCATGCAAAGATATCACTCAAGTGCTGGACGTTCTTTGTCCCTTGTCAGCATTTTTCCATGGGAACCAATACTCTAACATCTTTTATATATCCTCACTCAGTGAGGAGAAACACATTTTTCCCTTTTGCATTTCGCCCCTCTCTGCCTTTCTTTAAAAAAAAGCAAATGGAAAAGAAAATAAGCGATATGTTTTCATGCAAAGATGACTTTTGTTTTGGAAGCGTTCATCTGTTCCAGCTGCTTATTCCTCTCTCGCAGTCATAATCCTCTGTCTGCGACATCACAATTAGCAGTGGAGAAGTCTGGGACTCACATTCAGAGGATTATGGTTTTCAGAGAGGAAAAAGCAGCAGGAGTGAATGAAGTATGTAACATAAATCCTGTTTTTATGCAAATATATTTAGCAATAAAAGCAAAGTTTCACGCACATTGAAAAAAAGAAAAATATACTTGCAGTATTCTCTAACTGAACAGAAGAGACCAGATCCCACTGAAAGTTAGACTCGTAGCTCTCTTCAGATTTTTGAAAAAGCACAGACAAAATATATTTCAAGTTTTTTAAAAGTTTTGTAACTTCCAACAAGACACAATGAACTTCTTCAATAGGCAGCGCAACACAGACAACCAGCCAGGCCCAATCTCCGGTGGCAAGAATTACCCAGATCTTTATTGACAAAAGTAATCAGTTACTGCAGATGAAATTTCTACATCCAAACCCCAGGATTAGTCTCTACTTCACAGAATCACAGAATTGTTGAGGCTGGAAAAGACCTCTGGGATCATCAAGGCCAGCCTATGAACCAACACCACCACATCGGCCAGACCATGACATTAAGTGCCACATCCAACCTCT
>NW_009722152.1:1550-10998 GCF_000703405.1 Apaloderma vittatum | reverse complement strand
GCCCTCGCGGTGAGAAAGGCCTGCCCGAGACCCACCTGAACCTTCCCTGAGGCAGTTTCAGGCTGTGCCCTCTCATCCTGTCACCCATTGCCCGGGAGAAGAGCCTGACCCCCCATGGATCATGCATATGCAATATTGAATTTTCCATCATACTGGAGAGTCCATTTTTTTCAGTAGCTGCTTAATGTTCTCCACCTAAACAGACACCACTTTCCCCACAGAGCTTATTCTGCAGTCATTTAATGATAGGGAACATTTTTAGCTGACTGCTCTTTTAGCTGTACTGCCTTCAGCTGCAACTTTTTTCTGTTGTACCCTGTGTCAAACAGCACCTGCCCTACACACTTGCTGCCATAGTGCTACATTAAGAAAATTGATCAGACACACAGCCTGAACACAACTTAGAAACTCTCCCTTTCTTTTATTAGCTTCAAGTTGCAAGTTCTCTGATTTTATTTATACTATACAGTTCAGCTCTTCTTAATACCTCTGCTGATGATATTTCCTTAGTGGAATGAAATCCTAATTTGGCTTTTTATATCTTGCAACAGCCTGAAGATTGTTTGACCTTATCCCTTAGGTTATGAAGTTCCTTAACCCAAACTGTGCGTTTCCCCAGACATATTTTAGGGAAGCTCAGAAGAAAAAAGGAGCATATCAGCCCTTACTTGCTAAGCAGTGCTGGCACAGCATCAGGGTGTCTCTCCAACATTTCCCCTCCTCCCCATATCCCCGACTGAAGAGATATTCCATACCATATGACGTCTGCTCTCGTATAAAATCTATGAGAAAGGGAAGGGAGGGGCATTCATTATTATATTTGTCTTCTGGAGCAACAATGAGGTGTGCTGAACAGCGAGGAATTGGCTGGACATCACCTGCCCATGAGAAGTGGAGAATAAATCTTTTATTTTCCTTTGTTTCCACATGCAGCCTTTGCTTTTGCTTTATTAATCTGCCTTTAATTTTTTTTTTTTAAAAAAAGACATTATTTTTTTCCATCTTATTTTCTCTCCCCTCTGTCCTGCTGAGAACAGGGAGTGACAGAGCAACTTGGTGGGCACCTGGCATCCAGCCCAGGTCAACCCACCCTACAGCACGGATTTCGTGACAGTGATTCATGATTCAAAGCTCAGAACCATCTGTTCCCTCAGAAACTTCCCTAGCCAAGGCGAAAGGTGAGGCTTAACAGCTGGATCGCCTTTTGCTTCCTAAAGTCCATCCAAAGCCTCCCAAAAGACAGCAAAATCCTCTCGCTTATAAGATTGTGGCGGACAAGGTCTTCCATACGTTCCAGTATCGATGAACACGCAGAGCAACTGTCCTTAGTCTTGTCATGCCTGTGCCAAGTTAACAAAATGAGGTGTATTCCTGTCACTCTCTATAAAACACTCTGATCTCAGCCTTTATCCTCCGGCACATGCTGCCATTCGCTGTTTGACCTCTACAGACGTTGAGCAAGTGGCTCCGGCAAGAGGTAGAGGAATCCTGTTTACGGTTTATAACATATGCTACCTCTTCATATGTGCTACAGCAATAACGTGAGTGATTTATTGCTTTGAATTGACTCCCTGACCTGCAGAGGTCACAGAGAATGTGTTAAATAAATCGGGTCCACATTTTAATTGCTCTATTTTTTTAAACAGAAAAAGAAAAAAAAAAAGCAAAAAAAAAAGCACCCCCAAAGCATTCTTTTTTATTACAGGTAGTGGTGATTTTGACTATTTTTTTCCAGAAGTTGGATTACAACTTACGTTCCATATAACAAAGCAAAAGTTCTCCTTTCAGGACTCTACCATCCGTTTGCAAAAGTGCATTGAAAATGGGGTGAATGATTTTATTTTTTTGTTCAGGGTGCACAGGCAGCAGCAAGACTTTGTCGTTAATATTTCTGAAGGGCAATAAGAATGCAATTTCACACAGCTAGTTAAAAACATCGGTGAGGCTTTACTGGTTTTTAGATCCGAACTTAAAACTGCAACTACTTTGCTCTAAAAAAAAAAAAAAATTAGGGGCCAGTGGCATGGTAGAGTGGCACTAGAACTGCTCGCACGATAAAACCCTGGGTGCCAAAATACTGTTCCAAGCACATGACTGGAAATATCCGTTGCACAACCAGCTTTGGGGCTTCCTTAAAGTGGGTATGGAAGGAAGAAAACTGGAGAGAAATGATCTGCAGGTGGAAGCTCTGAGGAAGGAATTATAGGTGGTACATAAAAGAGTTGTTCTGTGGCCAGGACAGTTGCAAAGAAATGCTGACATCCGTCCAGACAGGCAACTTGAAATCTTAATCTCTTGTAGCTTCTGTTTGAGATAACGTGATAAAGCCAGAAAATAAATGCTGCAGGAAAATGTGGAATGTTAGAGAGCCGATGGGATTAGTTTCTAAAATTCTTAATTAAGAATAGAAATAGTGATGCAAAAAAACCCAGCTGTGCTCACACCTTGTAAGTACAAAATTGGTTTTGTAAATAACACTTGGTTGGTTCTAACTTTAAGTTTCCTGATGAGGGAAGATTCTCTCTTTACCTCCATGAGGCAGCTCTTGCCTTTAATTCCTTGGCCCACAAAGGAGTCAGTTTGTAATCCAGCCATTCTGAATCTTTCTCTTCTTTATCACCTCCCCTGTTTTAATCTACATGCTCTAAGACTGTGCAAGAAATTCTGTGAGATTAGTTTTTCCAAAACCTTTTCTTTGCTGTACTAAAGGAAGTGGCATACTCCATTGATTAATGACATGTGAAAAAAAAATAAAAAAAAAGGTCCAGGTGTCTTCTGCCTTCAAAACCAACTGGAAATAAATGAAGGAGACCTACTGCCTCTAAATCATTAGTCATCCCCAAACCTGGAGACTAAGCTTCTCATGAGAAGAGCCATGAAGCCAGCAGGCATTAAATCGAGACGTGTTACTTAGAGGAAGGATGAACAATCCTACATATATTTATTGTAAGGTGGGCTTTTTGTTTGATTGTTTATTTTCAAAAAGACCTCCTTTTTTAAGGATACAATTAAAATAAACAGATCTTGCATGCGACCGATATGGGAGGTCCTAGATTTTTGAAGTTTTTGACTGGCTCTATGAAAGCAAAAATACCTATTTTTAAAATCTTCATTTCTGATAGGGAAGGAAAATATTCAAATCACTCTCTCAATAAAAACTGGCACTTAAAAATATGAGAGTCCTCTCAATTGGCACACGAAAATACAAGAATTCTCTCAGTATTTCCAAGCCAATCAAAATGAGGATGTACTGAAAAATCTCATGGAAATGGACTTTTCCTGCCAGATTGTCAACAAAAGTTGTGTTGTTGTTGGTTTGTTTGTTGTTTTGTTCCAGAACTGGTGTGAATTACTAACTGCTTATCCCTTCACCTTGTAGAGATTTGCATCCATTGTCGAGATTATGGCTGTGGCACGAGCTAGCTTTGGGGTTTGCATTAGTATAAACCACTCTGCTATGCGGTCAAGAAGTGAAAGAAACACCGAGGAGTGGAAGCGACCTATTTTCTTGCTGTTTGAGAACTCAGCGAGCTGGCACGGCCCTAGGTCAGCCACACCACAGACAGCCTTTTTCAGTCTCTGTCACTGGCTGTGGCATTTCAGGAGGAAGATGGATATATTTTAACTTCTTTTGTGCTGTTTTGAAGCTTCTCTAATGCCCTAAGACTGGCTAGAACCAGAGTTCGATAAGCACTGGCACCTAGAAAGATAGTTGACAGCCCACACAGCCCACAGACAGGTCCTCCTTGTTAGCAATTGATTTGTTTTCGGTCAGATACGTCAATGATGAGATTTATTTGTCAGACTTGAAGTTCTCCATAGACCAGTCTGTCCTCCAGAGGGCTTTGCCTGGTCACAGAGAGCTGCAGGCAGAGGTAGAAAATGCCCTTTTCTCTTACTGAACTGAGATTGCTCCCTTCTCCTCCCAGAGCAGCCAGCATATTGCATTTAGTCTCCTGTAGGACCTACCTCAAGTCTTTTAGTCGTCATGGAGAAAGTTGCTGTACAGAGGAGGAAGAAGACTAGGATATGAGAGGGTATGGTCTTCAAAGTCCCTTCCAATCCAAACCAGTCTATAATTCTATGATATCCCTGAGGACCTGAAGGAGAATGATCATGCTCAGGGCAGGTTCTTGTGGCCTTAGTTCTCCCTGATCTCCGCTCCTGGTACAGTTGGTGACACTACAGAGCTACTTTTCCTGCACTCCCTGCAACATCTAGCTGTTTTTTTGCATGGAAATCAGTGCTGCAAAAGAAACCCTTGCCAGGAAAGTGTAAAGGAGAATTAATGTAGAGGATTCAGAATGGCAACAGAATGGAAAGAGATATGAATGTGAACATCCATCACATAAGGCTGTCGGTTGCATTCAGAGGGCTGTTAATTGCTTTGTTGAATACCTGAAGGAAAGCCCTGTCTCTACATGATATAAATTGTACAACCAAACAAAGCATACCCAGTAGTCTAAATCTGCAAGGAAAGTAATGAGCAATGATCTGAGAGAAGAAAAAAGAGATGATGAATGAGATTTTGGATATGTAGTTCCATAAACATAATTTCTTTTCTTCAGTGAACGTTAACACCAAAATGAATATTGAAAATTCAGGAAGCAATTGGTAAATCTTGTCATATTTAAATGGTACTATTTATTCAGATTCACGAGCTCTATATGAAGCTGGCGGTAAACAAGAAGATTACGTTACACAGCGGCACACTCTAACAGCCAGCAGAACTCTTCATGCAAGGAGAGCAAGTCCCCCTCCTCTTCACAGATCTCAGACACCATCTGGGGTGTGGGGCATCCTGGTTGACACACCTGTCTCAGCTCCCAGCTGGTGACTGGAACAAAGCTGAACACACCTGACCCAGGAGAAAAGCAAGACCCCATCAAGAATAGCTGGTCGAGAAGCAACCAGTGCCAATATGGGAGAGTTGTGTTAACTGTCCCTGAATCCCAGTCTCCTCTCTCAGCCAAAAATTCCTTCAGGGATTTTTCTCTCAGAAAATCTACCTGGTGACTGTCATCAAAACTAACACTGCCACGAGTAGGGAGGTGATCATGCCCCTGTACTCGGCACTCGTGAGACCGCACCTCGAGTACTGTGTCCAGTTTTGGTCACCACAGTACAAGAAGGACATTGAGGTGCTGGAACGGGTGCAGAGAAGGGCAACAAGGCTTGTGAGAGGTCTGGAAAACATGCCCTATGAAGAGCGGCTGAGGGAACTGGGTTTGTTTAGTCTGGAGAAGAGGAGGCTGAGAGGAGACCTTATTGCCCTCTACAACTACCTAAAAGGAGGCTGTAGTGAGGCTGGTGCTGGTCTCTTCTCTCTAATTACTAATGACAGGACAAGGGGAAATGGCCTCCAGTTCCATCAGGGTAAGTTTAGATTGGATATTCGGGGGAAGTTCTTTACTGAACGAGTGGTGAGGCACTGGCACAGGCTGGCCCCGGGGGGGGGGGGGGGACCACACCTGGTGGAGGTGTTTAAAAAAAAAGTAGATCTAGCACTTGAGGCTGTGGTGTAGTGGTTGGGTGTGCTGGGATGAAGGTTGGACTAGATGATCTTCAGACCAACCCCGAACATTCTGTGATTCTGTGATTCTGTGATTCTGTGAGTATTTCCAGCTGCAGGCTACTCGAGTTTTCCCAAACAAATCCACTTGTGCTTATTTACAAATTTCTAGCTACTCTTTCCTCATCACCTCTATGCTTTGACACACAGAAGAGCCAGAACACAGACAATGCTCAACCAGGGAACTGGACTTGGACCATATTCAGGAGCTGCAATGTGTAGAGGAGTATCCCAGACCATCACCTGGGGTGACATCTATGATTTTTTACATAAACTCAAGTCCTGTATTGAAAATATGCTGATATGCAGTGTTTGGTGCTGAAATCAGGTCTTATGCATTTCGCTAAGGAAACGGTGATATAATTTGACCTGTGTTAGGTCAACATCAAGAGTAATAAAGGAAGTCTAACAGAAAGCTAGCATAGCTCGTTGTGCGGAGGAGTGTGCATCGCTTTGCTGCAGCTATGAACGCTCTTCAGCAATCACTCTTCTGAAGAGAACAAGTATTGGCAAACAAAAACTCAGACAAATTTAATCAGCTGAAAGAGTCAGATTAAGACATGCTCCTTTTCTCCCTCTCCTATTCCTCTATTCCCCCCGTTTCTTTAAATGCCACTGTCATTTAAAGTGAGGCCCAGTACCCACGCCAGCATTTCCTCTCAAAATCAGAGGTGCACAGCCCTAACCCTGGCCAGCTAACTAATTTGAGCTGCAGCACAAGGCAAGGAGTTGGGCTGAAAAAACAGGCAGGCTGGATAAGCACGTTGGGATTTAGACTTAATATCCGCTGGAAGAAATTAAATCTAGTTTGAGTGAGTGGTTAGCTGGATTGTGATGGGAGAAGGGGGAGGCTGCAATGTGAGAATGGTCTGCTGAAGGAGCCATGCTGAGAAATTAATAGATTTTTAGAAAGTGCTCCACCACAGAAAGGACTAAACACCTTCTTCTGGTGAAAAGGGGGGGAAAATGATGTTAAAGATCTGACACAGAGAAAAAGAATGTTTAACAGCTAGGAAGAAGGCTGTGAAACTGTGATATAATAGCTCCACTGAATGTTATATAAAGATTTACTATCTACTAGGCATGTACTAAAGCTGACTGACTTAATATAAACTTCTGATAGCTGGCAGATAATGACATATCCTGAGGTACAAGCATTTGAAGCCTTTTCCAAATCACTCGTGAACCACCTGCAGCCATGCCTCTGATACATTCCCTGAGTTTGTAGTATTGCAGAGTCAATCTTTTTTTCCTTTTATTCCTTATTCCTCATTCCTCTCCCTAAAAGCAGAGATCAGACTACCTTATATGAATTTACACTTTGTGATTTTTAAAAGCTTTGGAAGGAGCCTCTTCCTTGTGACTTTTTCAAGAGTAGCTTCCTTGGTGGATGGTTGTTTGCAATATCTGCACACAGACGACCAAAAGCCCCTTTTTCTATTCAAGTACTTTTAGGAATCAAATACCAAAAAATATTTTTCTATGAGATACACAGAAAAGAGACCAAAAGCCCCTTTTTCTATTCAAGTACTTTTGGGAATCAAATACCAAAAATTATTTTTCTATGAGATACATAGAAAAGAGGGGGGAAAAGATGCCATCTAGGTTTTTCAAAATAAATCAGTTGGGACCCTAGTCAAGCGCTGGGCTACAGTGGATAGTCCAAGGGGAAATATCACTGTAGAGACAGGCAGTGATGTGCTTATCTTTCGTAATAGCCGTCCCTAGAATGTCAGGTGCCTGCGTCCAGCGTCGTTACAAGTACCATATACATTGTAGTCACTCATCCACAGGAGGAGCCTGTATTAGTGAGACACCTGAATAACGTAGTACTCCTGTCTTTATTGCCCGGGGAGACCAGCTTTTTAGTGCTCTGCGTAAAGTTTCATCAGATACTTTTATCAGGTAGAAGCATATATTCTGCCGAGGCTCCAAACTAGAAGCCTTGGGAAAACTACTGCATTCTGTCAAAGACTGATTCCAGCCTTAATGAACAGCAGGTTCCTGGAAGCTCTTGTCATTGATTGACTATGACATTGGGACAGATCTTTAATCTCATTTTCCTCACTTTGTAAAATGAGGATAATTATGGTGGAGGTTTTTTTTCCTTCACCATGGGGCTTTAATTGAAGTTAGTTACTAAAGAGCTTTGGCATTGTTGGATAAGTGATAGATTAAGTTCTCGCACACTGGATTTATTCAGTGCTTTTTCCTCATTAGTTAGCAAACAGTGAATGACCATGTGGTGTGAGAGATCCTGATTCAGCAAGCTCCTTTGGCATCGTAATTCTTTAAGGCTGCAAGAGGTTTAATAGATACGAATGGACCTACCGACAGGTCAAAATTATGTAGTTTCCCTTTAGAGCCCAGAAACAATGTTCATCAGGTTCTGTATAATGCTTTTACATGTGACCTTCGGGGACAGTTTGCTGCTGCACAGTTGCTGAGGGGGAAGCTGTGAAATGAATGACACTATGCAGAATAGAAATTGTAATTAGTTCACTCTGCATTTCTCTTATGTGAATACCAGAGTTCAGCAACATCCATTAGTTTTACAGGGTTCCAGGTAGTCCATCAAGTGGTTTGGCTTAATATAACCCACATGATTACATTGCTGCTGAGACTTCATTGTTGATGCAAAATCCTGTGGCTTTTAAAGAGTGACCTGGGAAGGATAGTCCTGATTTATTTGCAGGATATAGATAGCCATACCCTGCTTAAAAAGCACTTTGACATTTTGACATTGCTTTTAAAGCAGGTTCTGTGAAGAATTGTAAGGGAGTAGAGGACAGGGGAAATAATGTACTCCTACATATCACTGGCTGTGAAATTCGGACTAGATTATGAATTAATTAAAGATCTGGGTCATTTCTGAAAAGCCACTTCCAAGGGGTTTATAGTAAAAGTGAAATTGTGAAATACTGGTAACCACTTTCACATATATCCCACTGAAAAGAAAATGTATTGTGACCCCACGAGGTTTTTAAGCTTTTCCTTGCTGCAGGCGGTTTTGTGTCTTGCTTTATGGGAGTGAGGGAGTTGCTGTGCTGCAGATTGTCTTCAGTAGGTGTTCGGTTCACACCGCGTGTTTGAAGAAGCCACTCAAGACCTTTACAGTGGCCTTTATAGGATCTCTACTTTTCTTTGGAGCTTTTCAAAATCACACTGAGCCCTGAATATTTTGAAATTCAGCTTTACCTGTTCACTACAGTAGTTTAGCTTCTCAGGACACTTTTTCTGTGATGCCTAATTGAAGTCAGCCAATTAAGGAAATTTCTGGAGAGCAGGTTTTTACACGACTATTATTTGTGCATGAAGGGCACCTCTGTTATGATTTTCTCTCCTCCTCTATAAACCCCTTGCAACCTCAGACTTGGAAATGCTTGAGGTGGAGGTGAGATCTTTCACATGTCTGCAGTACAAGAACCTGATTGGGGCCTCTGGGCTCTAGCTGAGTGTAATTATTCAGTTTTCTTCAGAGGTGATATGATCAGTGTGGGTTCTGAAGCCAGCAGCAGACCTCATTCTCTTGTGGAATGTGCAGAAGCAGCACACAGTAGCTTTTATGTAGTAAGTATGTGCACAGCTGGGGAGCTTATTGCATAAGACTTGACAGATCAGAGCTAAATCTTGTGCATGAAAGAGGTTTGCTGTGCTGTACATGTAGGGGTAAAGAGTCTATGTGTTTCAGAGGCTTTAAAAGATGTAAATGTGACCATGAGAAAGCCAAAAATTTCTTGACAGAGAAACAATCACAATGACAAAGAGGGAGAGATATCTGAACCGCAGGGAGCTACTTAAGACTCCTTGGCTGTGTGTGAATATTTTTCTAAATAATAGAAGACAAAGCCTAAATCACTTCTTTGTCCCCGAAAA
>NW_009722152.1:487-1519 GCF_000703405.1 Apaloderma vittatum | reverse complement strand
TATTTCATATCTTATCAGACTATATGTCCCAAATAGATAATAATAACAATTAATAATGCTTATTGTTGCTGTGGTAAACAGGAAGATTTCAATGTCCTTCCCTATATTATTCTTCTTTTAAGAGCCTATGTGGTTGGTAGCATTCTGAGACACACCTCCTGTACTCCTCTCTCTACGGCAAACCATTCTTTTAAATAAAACGTCTTTTATACAATTGCATTAGTTCAGAAATGAAACTGCAATATATTAAACTCAGATTTTAAATTGCCCAGGGAATACAGAGATTCAGGCCTTTTATTGTCATTAGTCGGGGACAATTTGTACAATTTTTCTGTTGAGCAGAGATCCAGAGCTAGATGGGCACCTATATTTCAATAACAGCTTTAGCATATGAAATATATCCCAGGGAATTCTTTCACTCTCCCTCCTGCCTCGCACATTATTAGTTTGTTTCTGTTGGAGAGGTACACAGGAAATCTATAAACCTCATTATTCAGTCCTTGAAAGAGACATATTACATTTTGGGGGTTTCGTTACTCCAAGGTTCTCACAGCCTTCTTGGGGGAATTGCGATGTAAAAGCTCTCTAAACAGGACGCCAGGTTTGTGGTTTGCAATGGGAATAACAGAAAGCCTGTCCTTGTCTTCTGAAATCTGGAAACTGAAATGACAACTAGCGTAATTTAAAGCTGGTTCAGGAAAACAGTCAGTCATTTTGCTGTTTGTCGTGTGCAGGCCTGCGCTGCATCACAAGCAGTGTGGCCAGCAGGTCAAGGGAGGTGATTCAGCCCCTCTGCTCAGGGGAGATCCCACCTGGAGTTCTGTGTTCCGCTCAAGAAGGACATGGACCTGTTGTGATGGGACAAGATGTAATGGCTTTTAATGAAAAGAGAGTAGATTTTGACTATATGGAAGGGGAGATTGGAGTAGATGACCTTTATAGGTCCCCTCCATCTCAAAGCATTCTATGGTTTTAGCAGTGAAGACCTCACATTCTACCCTGCTATCTCCATCACAATTCTTAGGCAAAAGG
>NW_009722152.1:0-456 GCF_000703405.1 Apaloderma vittatum | reverse complement strand
ACTACAGTGACCAGGGTAGAAAATGATGGGCACAACCCAAGTATTTCTTTGTGTCACAGAAGATCTATTTTTGTTCATCTCTCTTAGCACTTCTGAAGTTTAGCAGTTATGGTACTCTTCAAACAGATGCACTATTCCCTCTGCTGTTTCTACTGATCCATTTTCCTTTTGTCTGTCTTCCCCAAGAAGCTGCTGGTGCAGGCGTTACAGACACCCTCTATCTGTGGCAAGGGAAGCTGTCTTCTCATTTTTGTGCTATGTATTTGTACATAATTGTGACTGCCCTCTGCCTCAGAAAGGATTCCAAAAGTTTGAAAGAAATCTTAGAAGAGCATATTTAGTCTTGCGGTTCTTCTCAGGAAATGTTCGAGTTCAACATCTTATGCTAAAATGAAAGACAGGTAAAGGGAAGAAAAAAAGTATTGTTTTACTTGAGCTGTGCAGGTTGTCTTGAAC
>NW_009722151.1:64172-65480 GCF_000703405.1 Apaloderma vittatum | reverse complement strand
CTTTACTCTGCTCTTGTGAGACCCCACCTTGTATACTGCGTCCAGTTCTGGTGTCCCAAACATAAGAAGGACATAGTTCTGTTGATGTGTGTTCAGAGGAGGCCACAAGGATGATCCAGGGGCTGGAGCACCTCTGCTATGAGGACAGGCTGCAGGAGCTGGGATTGTTCAGTCTTGAAAAGAGAAGACTTCAAGGGCACCTAATAGCTGCCTTCCAATACCTGAAGGGAACCTACAGGTGGCTGGGAAGGGACTTTTTACAAGAGTGTCCAGCGATAGGACAAGGGGAAATGGGTTTAAGTTGAAGGAGAATAGACTTAGGAAGAAATTCTTCAGTACAAGGGCAGCAAGACTTTGAAATAAATTGCCCAGAGATGTGGTTGCCCCCTCCCTGGAGGTGTTCAAGGCCATGTTGGACAGAGCCTTGAGTAGCCTGATCTAGTTGAGAGGTGTCCCTGCCCATGACAGGGAGGTTGGACTAGATGATCTCTAAGGTCAAGATAATATCAAGAAGATATTCCAAACAGCATTCATGCTTTTTGTCTGAGATTTGATGTTCTTTAGTGCCTTGTTTATACTTGGGATTTGGTTTGGGGTTTTTGTTTGGTTTTTTTTTTCCCCTTTTCATACGTAAAAAGAAAAAAATATTTTAAAACTGACAGTGTGGTCTGGTCCTGAGGGTACTTGTCAGTGGGCAGGATGTGAAAAGAGCAGCACACTAAACTAGTGTATTTGCTTTGGGGAAGATGGCGTGCTGTATAGAGCAGTGCCCTGCATTGCTGGGAACTACTGGTTGCCTGCCTGACACTCCACAGTCAGAAGTCATCCCTTTTGCTCTGCAGCTTTCTAGTCCTGGAAGTATGATCTTTATGTTTACTTACCCTGCTTTACCACAGCAGTGCCTTTACAGCTCAATACAAAAGAAGGACCCTTCGTCCTAAGTAGAGAACAGACAGATGGTCCCTGCCCCGAGGAGCTTACAGTCTGTTTTCTAAGCCTGGACTAGTATTTCCAAAGCACTTAAATGAAATGCTTGGTCACACTATTTAGCAAGCAGTGTCTCCTGCCAGCAGCTCTGCCAGTTCCCCCTATCCAGGGGGCAGGCAGCTGCAGTGGGCTTGCTCAGCCTGCCCAGATCTGCTGGGCTGGCTGGAGCTGTGCCACGAGGAGCAGCTGCCCCCAGCTCTTCCTTGTGCTCTCAGCTGTGCTTCCCTGAACAGTGGTGCTTCAGGCTCCTGGGGAGGTCTTGTCTCTCGTGTCTCCCTCAGGCCAAAGTGTGAAGGAAGGCAGGATTTGGCCTCAATACTT
>NW_009722151.1:41783-64141 GCF_000703405.1 Apaloderma vittatum | reverse complement strand
AATCAGTTTCTGTGGGCCTTTAAATCCTTCAGTTCAAGACTTTTTAGGCTTTCCAAGACTGTTTAGGCTTTCCTAATCTAATCAGTACATTGTCCAAAACCAAGACAAAGTGACTTCTTTGCTTTATGCAATAAATACTCGAAGTCTATTTGAAGTAATAGGGAATTAAACATCTTTTGAGACTATGAAGCATCCACATGCCAGAAACAGTAGGATAAGGCAGCAGGGTTTGCATTTTACCTCCTCTGTACAAAACATCTTGCTTTCCTTCTCTTAGCAGAACATGGTGAGCATTTCCAAACTGCTTGTGTTGTGTCATCATACCATGAGTAACTTGTGTTTTGTTGTCTGTTTGTGGAAAAGAAAAATACTCCCTTGGCTTGGGCTATGTGTCCACATCCTGCATTGCGTTTTCACCTCCAATGACGGATGTTCCAGATGCTGCTAGAGTCTGTAATTGCCCTGGTTTCCCTTTACTTGCTGAAAGTCTGCTATAGAAACAGTTAACTAAAATGCAAAACACCAAAATGCATTGCTAATGGACGGAATAATCTGTTACTTGCTTAATTAGTTATGTTAAACAACTCTATCTTTGGTGTTATTAACAAATTCATGTAATTGTAGTAAATAATGAGTGTTATAATTGAAATTATGACCTTTGTCTCCTGCAGAGATATGAAGCTGTGCCAGGTTTACTTCACACCTGCTAAATGAGCGCTGATCGATGACTGGCAATGGCCAGACATAGTAATGTATTTGTGCTTCTTAAAATAGAGACCAGTAGATAAAGAGCTATGCAACTGGGAGACTTAAGTAATTGGAGCAGCTACAGTGTCACAGCAGCTCAGTCACAACCACTTGGCTAAATTTGGAGCTCCCCAATTTTTCCATGTTCCTCATTTATTAATGAAAAGCTTAAAGCATTTAAAAACAAACAAAAAAAGGGAAACCAGAAATCTCAAAAAAAACTGTTGACCTTGGATAGCTGTGGCAGAATCTGCATAATACCTGCTGGATCTGGGGTAGTTATTTTTGGGAAGTAATGGAGAAAGCCAAGCAAGAATTGATAATTCTTTCTAAAAAAAGGCTTTATGCTGTGAAACTTTTTCATGGCAGTTGCAGATTGGGGGCATGCTGGAGCTTCTTCTAGTTTAGTTAAGTGCCCAAGGCAGAAATTTGCTTGCAGAAACTGAACATTAGAGAAAGAAGCTGTAAGCTATCAACTAGCAATATATGATGCACTAGAAATTACTGTGTCAAACTTGGCTTGTAGTGAGTCTACTACAGTACCCACAATATCTTTTTAGATATGCTTGGTCTTGTCTGTGATAAGAATAAACCTTTTACTGAGTATAATGAAAGCCTGTGAATAAGGAAAGACTTTGTCTTGTACAGGAAATGCGGCAACAAGAAATAAGTAGCTATTTCTGCCCAGTGAGATTTAACAGCTTAAGATGCCATCAGTAATTGTATGTCATTTGAACTGGTATCTGTACACATTAAAGCACAATCCTAGAAGCAATCCAAAACACTGGTGGAAGTCAGTGGGAATGGTTATACTTTTTAAGCCTGAGCACAGGAGCCCCAGTTTTAACCCTGGACCCCGCTTCTATTGCAAACTCTAAAGGCATTTTCTACCAAAAAGATCTCTATGGCCATACTGTGAAAAAAATAGATGAATCCAGTCTGTAATGCTGTATGACTGCTTCTATGATTTATTTAGCATTTACTCTGTTATTGCTTACAGGCTAAGCCCCGCTTTTCCATGCAGTTGGAAAAACACAGAAAAAGTGGTAATTCTGTCCCAAGGAGTTTTTGGTCTAAATGGTATAGTAAGAAGGCAAGAAAAGCAAGCGGGATGAAGTAGAAAGAAAGCGGAAAGAAACGGTACCACCATTTGAAAAGGATGTCATCATGCTAGTGTGTTTTTAAGGAAAGTTTGGACTGGGTTCTGCACCCTTAATCCAACTGGCAAAGGCTGGTGTGAAACTGTAATTTCTTGTTCACAAATTGTTGTGACCTTTATATTGCACCTAATGAGCAGAATGGGGCATGAAGTGCGGACCAGTTATTGTCAGCAGAAGCTGTAAGAGAATTATTAGAAAATTACTTAAAAGGAAAGCAAGAAATTATTGATGTTACTATAAAATCTCATAGTTTCCCCCAGACAAGATAACAAGTTAGAGAACCACAGTATATCTATAAACAACCGGAATAAATAAAATATTTTTCTTCTGGTTTGTTCTAAATTGCTTTATGGTTAACTAATGTGCTTTACTGAAACCAGTTTTATGTTCTCCTAATGGCTTTGGCTACAAAGTGACATCATTAGCTAAATGATTGTCTAACCATAAGGACCTTTAATGATTTTTTGGGAAGTGCTGTGTTACCTTAGACTGAAAAATTTTGCTGCAGTACCATATGGTGCACAGTACCATTTACACATAGTACTGAATGTTCATATTGCTTAAAATAATTCTAATGAAATTCCACATACAAATATTAATTTCTGTGTTGTCAATAGCATTTAAGTTCCACTGAGGTGGATGCCAAACTCTGTAAGTGTGAGGATTTGTTCCAGCTGAGGATTTGTTCCAGTGAGATCTAAGATATAGAAATATAATGTTTTCCGAATTGAGACCACAAGGATTACAGTCATCTCATAAAGGTGATTAAGAGTGCCTAAAATATTTCGCAGGAGTTCAATTGAGGGGTGAGGTTGATGCTGGCTGTTCTTAATTTAGGAAAAAAAATAGAAACGCACATAAATACAGAAACAGAGAGAGCCTTCAGAGACAAAACCTTTTAATAATTAAACTTTTGCTAATGATCTGAAAAGTCTCCTGTGATAACTCTTTTCTCACTTCTTAATTCAGTAGTCTGTAAAGCAATTACAATTCAGAATCATAATTTTATTTAATAGACTGTAGCATGTTGTTGGTTTTTGTTCACTTGTCAGTGTTTTTTTTAATCATGTAGTATTTTTTTGGGTTTTGTTATTTATAATATAGAAGCTGGAGATCACCAGATATAGTCCATGCTGCTATAATGTGTTTATTTGTTTAAATATACCTATTCTGCCTTTAACAGTATTTCCATAGCTAAGTGGTTTTATATGGTAGGTGATAATACAGAAACCATTTGAGAAAAAATACTTTCACACCTTACAACAACGTTTCCTTTCATTTGGTTTTTGGGAGTATATTTTTTTAGATCTTAGTATTTCTGTGAAATGTGAGAAGTGAAAACCTGTTTATTGAGTTGTCAACAAAGGGCTATTTCCTGTTGTCTGTTTGGATTTCAGATGTGCTCTGTCCCTCAGAAGAATCACATAAGATGGCAAGGACCACCGGTCCTTTTTCTGTACACCATCCTCACACCTGTGAAGATAGCCATGTTTGAGTTCAGCTTGTTTGGAATTCTGGGAAACCTTTGGCTAGCTTAGTGGACCTTAAGAGAAGATGAATTTTAAAGTTTGACCTGCTGGCTTTAGGAAACAGGTAGTATCCTATATGTAGGCGACTTCGTGTGATATAAATTTTCATAAGGAGGTTACTTCAGAAGTGACTTATTAGAAACATTCAGCTGTCAAAGAAATGAGGAGCTTCCTTTCACGGACCTTTCCGTGTTCTGTGTGGGATTTTTGGTTGCTGAAGGTGGCAGGAATATTTAGCAGGTGTGTCTGTGATCCTGGTTACAAACCCTATCATCCTCTAAATATTTTGTTAAGAACTGAGATTAATTATTTCAGTCTAAAATAATTTCTCTTCTTATAAGAATTCATGAAACTGTGAGAGAGAATCTGGCAGTGAAAATAATGCCCTTACTCGTGCAGGCTTGTAAGACTCTGCTAACTATTCTTTGAGCAATCTATTACTTTTCATGTCTGTTGAACAGATGCGGCAAGATGTCTACATGATTTATAGGCTACTTTCCTGACAGTCCTGGGATAGTTAGTTGGGTTTATACACTGTTGTTGTTGTACCATTTTGTGAATACGTTATCAGTTGCCAAAGTCTCTTGTTCTCTCCTCAGATTTTAATGTTGTGAAGTTTCTGAAAGGATGAAGAGGAATAAGATGCTGAAGGGAGTCAGAGAGTAGCATTGTCAAAATGTCAAGCTGACACAGTTCTGTTTTCAAAAGCAGCTTAACTTGCTAGGTGCTGGGAGACAAATAGGTTTCCAAAATGAGATTCCTGAACACCTAAATCAGTCTTGATAGAGTTTAAGACTTTTGCATTTTGAAGGCACCCATTTAAGTCCTTCCCTTCTTGCTTTTGGAGTAATTCTACGTCTTTGAACAACTAATCAATATAAAATCTCATTGGCTTTGATATTTATATTCCACACAAATATCCTAAGATTATCACAGATTATTCCAATTTGAAAGAATAGTCTAAATGTCTTTTTGATTCACAAAAGAAATAAAAAACACTTTTCATTTTCAGCATCTGGAAGATGTCAGGTCAAAATGCTTTCAGGTGCAGAAAAAAAATAGGTTTTATCTAAAACTATATATATTTTTGTTCCAGAAATATTGTTATTCTCATTTCATTGTCATTCTTGAAAGTTCTATAACTCATTGCATAGCAAGCATAAGTCACATGATATCATATTTGTCTCTTCCTTGTATTTCCCACTCAGTAATTTATTCCCATTGAATAACAATTTATGCAATAGTTGGAAGTTGACATTTAAGGGTATGCTTTAAACTAAAGTTTGGTTTTCAGCATATTTTGCTCAAGGTCTCAAATGGTAACAGGGAGGAAGAAGTAAAGGTCATGAATACATCTTAAAAAAAAATTTGCTTTTGAATTTTTGTTGATGCTTGTAGTAAAGGCTTTCCTCTTCTTGTAGAGTTGGGCCTGTGGGTATGTGGGTGGGAGCGGTGCCCCGCAGCCCAGCTGCTCGCCTGCACCCTGCATGTCACAGCGGTTCCCGTCAGAGCTGCACGCGGTGGAGAGCCCTTAATGGGACTGGATTGCTGGCGTGCGTGCTGGTCTGACTCTGTCAAGATCAAACGAAGGGATCTGAAGAAAGGCTGTCAGGATGTGATACACCTGCCAAGGGAGCAGCACCAAGGCTACTGTATGTTCTCTAATGTTAGGGCTGTGATTTTTGGAGAAAAGTTACATTTATGAAAGAAAGAGAGAGGGAGGGGAAGACCTATTTTGTCCTTGGTGAACCATCCTAGCGGACAGAGCACAGAAGGTTTTTCTACATCTGTGATGTAAAATCACACCCATATGCTAAGGTGCGAAAGAATAATATTAACCCCCTCCCTCTGGGAGGGCAATGGGAACCTCAAGGAACTCCCAGTTTCATGCATGGAGACTATGTTCATTTACTTTACTTTAACGTGACTGGCATTTCACTCCAGCACTGCCAGCCCTGATCTGATGGCTTAGAAGAGATCTCCAGGCAAGACAGGAGATTGCTCTGACTGTCTGTACTTGATCTTTCTCAAAACCTGAAAGTGAACTACTTAGATTTGATTGAAGCATAAAATACGCTGGCCAGCCCTTATCTTGTTTGAAGCTTTTATTTCATGTATTCCTAGCCTTAGTTTAGGTGTCTAGAAATGCTGATGAGCTCAGGGAGTTTTCAGACATAATAGGACTAACATTAATCATCTATAACTAACTGTTAGAAGAAAAAGAGTTGTTAAATTGCTGTATCATATCATGTTAAGTAAAAGTTATTATTTTGAGCAGAATGGAAGTAGTTTGAGACCGTGGGAAAGTTTTCCAAAGCTATAAAATTAGACAGAGCGGAAGACTGCCTCAAAATAAAAATATTTTTTCCAAAAAAAAAAAAGAAGACCACAGACACAAGCTGAATGTGAAAATAGAATGGCTGTTTGATCTGAAGTAAACTTAATGTTTCTGAATAATGAACCTGCAGTCATCTGAATACTGTTGTGGTCAAGTACAGTTTTTTAGCTATTGTAAGTGTTGCAGAGTCTGCTCGCTGTGTAAGTGTTGCAGAGTCTGCTATATTAATAGTTATAGAAAATTAGTAGCCAAAAGTAGTAGAAAAGCGTCACTAGAGTTGAAAATAATATTTTTTTGAATATGCTATTTGTAATAATGAATATTAATTTAGAATCATAAGAAAGTCCAGTAAGTATGCTTAGCAGCTTCAGTGCATGTTCAGTGTCATGGCAGAATCATACGCTGAGCAATAGATCTTCTCAAACATTATAGATATTGTCTTCCTTCTCAGACAATATGTCCAATACCGCCTCACCAAGACCTCCTGGCCCAGCTTCTCAGCCTCATCTGTTTCTTTCAGTTGTAAAAAAACCCACAAAACCTGTCCCTAAGCCACCTAAAATAGGTTTTATTAAGGTGAGTAGGATTCACTAAATGCATGAGATGTTTACATTGTAAAATGCTGCCTGAATCATGCCTGTGTTTATTCCTGCCCGGGGTGTATTGAGCAGTAGGTAGCTGTGTCCTTGAGGCTCTCCATGAGGGTGCTGACTGGGAAGAGCTGTGGAAGTAGCAGAGAGTGCGTAATGGAAAGACGTGACTGAGGTTGCTTTGGAAGTGAACTGGTCTTGCTGTCAGGTACAGGAGCCACATGAAAGCTATCCCAGTGGCATCTTTCTTGTGTATGATACTGAATTCAGCACAGCAAACCTAGTGAGAGTCAGTCACCTGGAACCAAGTTCTGATCTCCAAGATACAGGTGACAATCTCTATGGTGTTGGGTCTTAGCCTGTACTGAAATGTACTGTAAAAATCAAATGGTTTTTTTGTGAATACTCACAACTAGATCTGCTCTGTCAGAATATTACCACAATATCAATTTTTTAATTTTTCTTTGAGCTTTTGTCCCTCTAGCTTTAGACATTGCTCACCTAAAATATCCTGAGTGGTAAAAGCAAGATTTTTGCTTTGCATTCTCTCCTTGTTCACCACCACCTACAGTTGCTTCAGTTTGAAAAAGCACATTAAATTTATTGACAGTATTCGTTTTCCCTGTGCTTGATGTGTCTAATGATAAATACTGCTTCACTCTCACTAGCTTAAGTAGATTCATGGCCTTTGTTACTTCTCATATATCCTAAAAGAAGAAATAAGTAGATGATGACACTAAGGGCGAATGAAGGAGGAGACTGAGACGGTTTGCCAGACTAAGTTGTAACCTTTCAGGTATTGTGAACTTAAGAAAAAGATAATAGAAAAAGGATGTTCTGTTTCTCCTGTTTTGTAATCTTTCCAGACCTAGGATGGGAAGTTACTTTCAAAACTATCTATGATTTGTGCTGTGTGACTCCGGGGTCAGAGCTGATCATTCTTTAATAGCCAAATTTTCCACTGACCTCAAAGAGAGCTTTGTAGGAGAAAGGACTGTGGGATTCAGCTCACAGTGATTTCTGTTCTTTTTTAATAAGAAAAAGTCTTGGCTGGCTAACGCTGTGCATTCTGCTGAAATACTGGTTCATCATTTACAGAGTAAATGTACTGTTTAATATTAAAGCAATGATTCAGTCTTTTAGTAGCAAAGTTCTTTCAGGTTATTAAAATAGCATTATAATTTCTGTTCTACTGGTGTCACAAATGAAGTTCTGCAAGATGGTCGTGACCAATTAGTAATAGGTTGAGCCTATTTTAATCACTTCTTACTCTCCAGTTTTCAGTTTTCCAGTGTTGAAGGGAAGTTTGACGCTCAGCAAATGATCAAATCACAGTTCTTCAGAATTCTTACCAATATCAATTCAGAATTCTTATCAAGAGTAAGGTTTTCAAGATTGTCTATTCCTTATGCCTTAATGTAGTGTTAGTATCTTACAGGTCCCTTTTTCCATCAGTGTGAAATGCATAGTGATACAGATATATAGGTGACCAGCTGAGAGGGGACACTTAGTTTGAAGTTTGCAATCTATGTAGACGAGACAGGTCTAAAAAAAAGTCTCTGCACTCCACAAGGTGAATCAATCAAAACGGAGAATGGGAGTTTAATCAAATTAAATTTGATAGTTGACAAACATTTAATATTAGGATATAGTAATATATTTAATATGCTAGCTATGTACTGCTGTGTTTTACTGGTTTTTTTCCACATACTTTAATACTTTACCATACTTGTTAAAATAAGTTGCTTTTCTACAAACTTACATCATAATTAGTAGCAAATGTAGTGGCACTTATCATCCTAAATATCAGAATATTAAGAAAAAAACAAAATGGAAGTACCTCTCGGTATTTACTATTTTAATTTGGAAAAAAGCGATTGACTGATGTTTAAGGGATGGGAAAGGCTATTCATCTTGGTTTCTGAATCCAGAAATTAGCTTGGCTTCCTCCTTTAACAGCTGTGACAAATGCTGCTTACAGCAATGCCAGTGGGAATAATCTATTTACAGATAATGTGAAAAATGAAAGATAATAAATCATTTTTGATAGTAGAGCTAGAGAAATTCTAGGCCAAAAGTGAAAATGGATATTTATGATGGTTCCAAGGAAGCTTTTAATAGCTGTCTGTTCTATTTTCCTCCCGCTGTCTAGTACACATGATGCTGTAAAAACATGTCCTTCTTTTTTTTTTGGTGATAGAAGCATCATTCAGAGTTAAGCAATTTCTAGTTTTGTTAGAAAAGCACATGCGTGGTTATTCAGCTGGCCAGCAGCTGGAGCCTTCATTTCCTAATGCCTTTATGCTTTGGGTGACATGCTTGATTGTTTTACCTGCCATGTGTCCACTCTCCCGTATCTATTCAAGTGATACCTTTATTCCCCTGTTGATGTCATATTTATCTTTCCTTTATAGGTTTGCTAAAAATGTTATAAATATGTTAACATACGATAATAATATTTTGTGTATTAATTTCAGTATAAACATAAGCATAATCCTAGAACAGAATCTTTTTTTTTAAGGAGGCAATTAAAAATTTACATTGCTTCAGTCTGTAACCTTAGCTGTCTGCCTCCCTGAGGTGTGATAACAGCCTCCTGTTTCTGTTCTGCCCTGGGAGAGCTGCATCTGAAACTTCCACAACAGTGTTAAATAGCCTGTGCGTACAGCTGCTTGGGCTGCCACTTCCACTAAATGCTTTTCCTGTTTTCCTGTGGCTTTTGCTGTGGTAGATTGCTCATAAGGCGTCGTTCTGAATCTGGGCCTTTAGCCAAAATAAAAGCCAAAGACACATCAAAGGACTTGCTCAGAGGATCACCAAATATTACACTTAAATAGAACAGAGAGAATTATTTCTCCTGAAACCCTAGGCTGGGTATGGAAAATATTATGTAGAGAAGGAGATATTTGGAAGTTCTGGGAAAAAGTATTTGTACTGGACAAATACAGATGGTTGCCAAGGTTAACAAAAAGGTGTCTTGACAGAGAGATGCTGCAGAAAGACCTTCAACCATTAGAACTAGATTAATAGAAAGGATGATAATTGCAAAAGGAAGTCAATTTAATGTATATTGTGAATAATCCAAAAACCGTGGCATTGACAATAAAGTTTGAGAAGTGCAAGCAAGAGATGATTTTGTAGAACTTGACTGAGAACCAATTTGAACTTGGAGCAGTGAGGTCCTGAAGTAGTTTGTGTAACAGAAATGAAAAGGAAAATGAAGGGGGCAAATGATTTGTTGGTTTGTTAGACTTGGTGCTTCAGCTGCTCAGGTGCATCCTCTGGCTGTTGAACCTGGGCGGCACTGGGGACTTGCCGGGCTGTGGCGCGGGCAGGCAACTGCCATCATTTGCCTTTGTCATTACAAAAGTGCAGTTCCCGTACCCCGTTGGAGAAGCCTGGCTGGTTACAGGGTACAATTATTCAGGGTAGATATAGGAGGTGATAAGATTCAGAGGTTCTGGTGTAAGCCAACGCTTGAGCTATACACTGGCTTGTTTTGCTCAGTGCTGATAAGTTGGTGTCAGGCAGCAAACTGGGACCTGTCAGACCTCTGAGCTCTGAGAGATTACTGAACAGCGTGGGAGCCTAGAAGAAAATATTGCTGAACAATAGACACATCTCACTGAGGCGTCTCTGCTTATATAATTGGAGTTTTAACAAGCTCAGGATATGCCCCTTCAAAAGTAGATCTGAATTACATCCTCAAAAGTGTTACAAAACAAATCTGCCCACCAATGAGATTGTCTCTTGATCAATGTCTTTACTGAACAGTGCTGTCACTCATAATCTCTCTCGTTCTGTGCATGAAATAGTACACCAGACGGAACTGCTGACTGCAAGCAAATTATCAGGCGAAGGTGTATGAAAAGCAAATACAAAAGGCTGTGAACATCAGTCTTGATTCTTAACTTGCCTAAATATTTGTGAAACACTTTTTCTAATTATTTTTCCAGTGCTGGTAGAAATATAAAAGGTTCCTGAAGTTACTCGGGAGATAATCTTAGGCATCTACACTTTGCATGCACCTTTTCTTTTGTTCATCTATCTGTTCATAAAAATGACAGTTTTCTGTCCAGATTTCTTTGTGTTTCCATCTCATATCTGAATTTTAATGTTTGCTTTTCTCTCTCCTCTGGAGAGTATAGAGTCCCTGATATGTTAAACTGACACACTGATATGTGAAGGTGTAACTTTTTTCTGCAGTATTAACACTGGTGTATTTAATTGCTGAGGGGGATTTAGAGCTACATAGCGCTACAATACCGAGAAACATGCTTCCCAAAGATAGAGACTTCTTGCATATGGTGCTGTCTTTTGTAGTGAACCCCAGAATAAGCAGCTTCTACCCATTAATGTCTATCTTCAAACAGTCTACTTATGAGATTAAATTGAAATGAAACTATATTTAATTTATACAATTCATATTTATTTATAGTATTTCTTTAGAGGCAGTTTTTAAACTTGATAAATCAACACAAACATCTTTTGTATTGCTATTCAATGGATGCTGTGAGTTAAATTCTGTGCTCTAGCCACAGAGCATATGTGTCTGTTACATTCCCGAAGACTGCAGATTTAAGTTTAATACTTTAGGTTACAGACCTGTGTTTTGCTGTTGGTTAAGCTAGAGGCTGTTGCCTTAAACTAGTGCCTCTGTTTGGAGGAATGATTTGAACTTCTTGCTCAGCTTGACTTCCTGGGAGAAAAACACTTATGTTCCAAATACAGAACCTATTTAGGCATCTTATAATATGGATGGACCCTGCTGAAATTCTCAAAAGTATTTATCACTCTGAAGGACTGTCTGATTTTATTTTTTTTTTGTATTTCTTTATTTGGACCGTATTCCCAACTGTGAAATGGGCAGGAGACTGTCATGTCTCACCGGAATGTTACTAGGGAAAATACAATGTTAAGGCCTGTATGTCAAATTATTCATCCACAAGCAGATTTGCAATGTTTCAATTTGAAATTTCTCCCTGGGAAAGTATTGCTGACATCATTATTGCACACAGTGAGGAATATTTTTGGTATACAAGGTTAGGAGAAAATTTCTTTTTGTATGAGTTTGTAGATTACAAAGCCTTGTTGTAGTTCAAGTCTCGAAAGTTATCACAGAATATTCTAGATCAAGAAGAAAATATTAAACCTTAAATTACTTGTGAGAGCAGCTCTTTCCCAGGAGATCACAGTGCAAAGAGCCTGTTCTGTTCAGTTCCTGGTGAATGTATTTCTCTCCACAGCAGTTTGATGAGTGCAGTTCCCCTTTGTTTATAAAATTCAGCAGTGAGACATTGATTTTTCAGTTTTAAATGTACAGCTAAGCAGCCTGCTCTGATTAAATAATTATTTTTCCTGGGGGTATTTCTCTTTTTTAGTACTTTAAGGAGGATATAAGTGTCTCTAACCTGCTAGTAATCCACATGTGGTATCATAGTACTTAAAAACCTATGTTAATAAATCTGTGTTGGCTGGAGGTTAGGCTTTTTCAGTCAAGTGTCAAGTGTTTTGGGATATCTTTTGAGACTTGCTTGTGGATTTGTAGCTCAGATTACACAGTATCTCAAATGTGTGCTGTGAATTTTAATTCCATTTTATGTTCTTTCTCTTAGGGGTATGGAAGGAAGAGCAGAACAGGGAAACAGCAATAAGATGCACTGTTGTATGAAAACATGCTTATAAGTAATTTGGATGTAAAGTTGGTGCAGATTTTGCGAGAAATGTTTTTGAATGTGCTTTCAAAAGCTGTAGGGGTTTATGTTTTCTTTTCATGTTTATATTTCACTCCTTTGTCATGTTCTTAAATGATTCTGTCTCACGCATACTGATCAGTTGGCATTATCTTAGGTCTTTGACAGGATGATCTCTACCATTAGTTTCTTTACTGTTGTGAAACTTTATAGATCATTGATTTTTAGTTTTTAATCTTCAATATTTCAGTTAGTTTACCCCCAAAGTCATCCTCATTGGATTTTAACAAGTTAAGTGACCTTTTCAGATGGTCTGCTCATAACCATGTTCACCCAAGCGGTAAAGGACTGCTGCGTTCTAGTACTACAAGTCCTTCCAGATCGAGGAGGAAAAGTTTTCATGTGAACATGATACCCCAGGGGATGCCCTGGGATGTTGCTCCAATAGGGGTGAGGATGGGGAATGACTGAGAACCTCTGTTGCCAGCACGTGGTGGGCACATGCATAAAATTTGTCAGGGGCCTGGAAAGTGTTGCTGAAAGGAGGGAAAAGGTGTATGGCAGGGAGGGAGGGGCTCATTTTGCACAAGAACATAATAACCGTCCCTGCAAGTGTTTAAGAGATGACTAGATGTTACATTGGGGGACATAGTTTAGTAGGTTGATGGGGCTGGGACAAAGGTTGGACTGGATGATCTTCAAGGTCTCTTGCAGCTGAAACTATTCTATGATTCTATGATAATGGTTTCTTCACTGCTCTGGGTTTCTTTTCTGAGTGTTTTTATACAATTTCTTCTTTCTGCATCAATTTGTGGTGGCTTTTGTGTTTCTCTTGCATGGCTATGCTTGATCTTGTGTTAAACAGCTTTCATTTCTCCACATTAAACATGACATTTCTGTCTCCCATTTATAGCACAAGAGAATATAAGAAATGGCAAGAGTTAAAGGATTTCTCTGAGTGGCCTGTCTCTGCCACTGCTGTGAAGGTATTGGACAGATAATAGGAGCTGGGGAATATAAGTGATCTTTACTTTCCTGGTTTAGAGATTGCTCCAAGGAGGCTGCATCCATACTTCGGAGGCTTTTGAGGGAATGGCCTCGGTGTGGTCAGCACTTCACAGGAAAAGCCATCTCCTTCCCAGTGGGGAGACAGCAGGGAGGAGCTGTATCTCACAGGCTGCAAGACCCTCCTGTCCCCGTTCCTGCTGCTGCTGGGTGCAGCCTCTGCCCCGTTGCCTCTCGGTCTGAGCTCCCCTGCTCTGAGCACCAGTGCTAGTGGCACCAACACTTTCAGCCTCTGCAAGGGAGGAAAATGCTGGTCACAAAACCAGGCAGCTGAAGGAAAAATTTGAGAAGAGCAATTTTGTTGAGCAATTACTGTTTCACAGTTTTCCCTGTGTTACTTAAAACCACATGAAAAAGAATGATAATGTAGAATTATTGCAGCCCTAATTGAGCACACTTGCAAACATTTGCTATCTTTTGTTCTTTCTAATCTAAATTGAATCTATGAATAATAATGATTTCATGATGTGAGCAGGGAAAAAGTAACCCTTCTGAGCAAAAGTGTGACTATATGAAATGTTACTGATTAGAGCAATACTTAGGTGAGCTGAATGCTGCCTATAAGTGCCCCCGTCAGAAGATAATGATTTACCCCATTCCCCTTGTTCTGGAGGCTGGCTGCACTGAGTTTATATAACAGGAATTCCTATATTCTGAAGAACTTGCCCTGGTCAAGCCTGCTTCCACCTGATCAAGCCTGTGTCCAGCTGTATCCTCAGTCAGTGCAAGGGGTACAATGTCACTTTTTACTTGCAAAAGCTTTGATAAATATTACCCTGTGGCTTTCTTTTTGCTGTGATGCTTATGTTTGGTTAAGAAAACTGTAGAGAATGTTGAAGTAAATGGAGATCTTAACCTGTGGTGAGGATTCACTATTAATAAAGAAAGTGAAATGTTTTATGTATTAGTATGTCTGATCCAGCTGACATACTGATCATAATGTTATTTACCATAACAGCATATAGCCAAACTGATTTACAATAAACCACTTCATATGCTGTTCCAAAGGGTTCTGCAGACTTTTATCTTGCAGCAAAGTGGCCCATGAGGAAACGAGAAAATTCAAAAATGGGAAAGGGACACATTTCTGTAAATTAGAAGTTACAATATGGTATGTATTCCCTCCCCTCAAAATGTGTTATATGTATAATCTTTTCTGGCTAGTCCCAAGTGAATAATTGTTACAGATGTTGTCTCAAAAATCTGATTAATTCTCAGTACCTTTTCATTTTCCTAATCTTAATTAAATCTGTGACTGAAGAGGACACATGATGAGAATGGAAAAAATCACCTTGTACAAATCAAAAGCAATGATATGAAATCAAACTATTCAGGATAAAGTGTATTTTGTATATAAGCTATTAAGGACTTTTTCTTTAGACAGACACTGCCCCTGCCTGCGACTGCCTTTTTCTTTGATGAATTGAAGGGATAGAATTGCCATTCAACTCCTGAGGCAAACAGAGAGATGGATTCTACAGCTCATACAGAGGCCTCTTGTCCAGCAAGAGCTGCACTGCATCTGGTTTTCTGAGAAATGCACTGTGCTTCCAAAAAGTTTAGTCGTTTTTCTTTCCATCTGTCCTAGTTGAACCACTCTGCTTCCCTCAGCGACTCTCCAATACAAAAGACCCCCTTTCCTGGTAAGGTTATTTTTAGCCGTTACTCGTTAGCTGATGCAGCTTACTACCTCCCAGATGACTGTCAGAACAAACGATGAAGCAGCACAGTGGCTGTAGAGCTGGGGGGGAAGTAGGCAGGTATGAGGGAAGAGCCAAACCAGCTCAGAAGAGCCCTGTTCTCAGCCTTTTTTCGTGGTGCACAGCAACCTTGCAAAATCAGCGCGGTACCGAGTGGGAGTGTGAGCTCAAGACCTGGGAGCACTGCACCACTTCACCCGGTTAAATAAAGCTGTCTTAATTAGCTCAAGTGCAGTATCTAATTAACAAAGTTATGTTTATTTATGGCAGTAGCTCTGAATTTGATACAGAGTGCTGTATTGCTTATAGAAGAAATGTCACATTAATTGCTAATTCCAGTGGATTCGGCTCATGTAAACTTGGCTTGAATTAAGAGGATGTGTAAGAGTGAAGAAGCTGCTTTTCTTAATTTGACAATATCTTTAGATAAACTGATGCATTTTTTCTGCATGCTCAGAGCGGTCTATTGGTATAGATCTGGCATTGGACTTCATTAGTCTAATTTGAAACTAGTGCAAGAAGGAGGAGAGTTTTCCCTGTTCTAGTTTTTTCCAAGTTTTAGGAAGTGGGTTATAGTAAGTCAATTTGGCTATATGCTGTTATGGTAAGTAACAAGCAAAGGTCGCTTGATACACATTTAAGTATTAGAACAGCAAGCTAATAAAACAAGATGACATGTTTTAGAATTATATATATACACTTATATATAAACTCTCATGTTCAAAAAATCAAACTAATCTATTTTCCTGTACAGACACTATAAAATAGATATTTGGGCTATTTGAGTAATAAGAAATTGATCTAGTTTTTGAGGTTTTGACTTTTTTAAAAAAGAAGAAAGTTCAGATCAGCTGATTTTTAGCTTATTCACTTATCAAAGCCTGTCTGGCAGATTTACTATAGGCTCTTTTTGACATAATTGAATTGATAAACAACACATACTGGATTGTCCTGTGACATGACAAAACCCACACCTTCTGGTAACATCTGTGCTGTGAAAATGCTGTTTTTCTTAGGTATCTAACTAAAGGTAAATTTTTCCTTAGAGAACTTCAGATGGGCCGAGTAGTTCCTGGCAAATATTTCTATGAATATTAAAATTCCAGGTGCAGCTTTCATGCCTTTAGGGGAAGACTAATCCTTTTTTTGTTTAAACTACCATAGTGATGTTAACTTTTTCTCGTTGCAGATCCTCTTTATGTAGCCATATAAGATATAGAAGAAGCAGCTTCTGTCACTCAGTAAATGTACAACAAATGAAAGGAATTAATGTCTTCAGCATTTTGGTCTTGTGCTATTTTGGTGCAGAACATCATATGTTTAGTCAATGTGTGAAGATATGAACACAGCAAAGTCACTTCAGTCAAATCTCTGAATTTTTGTTTATCCAGATTCAAAGTCAAGTACTGCCTGCGAGTATATGTCTTTTTGAATAAAGCAGGGGTTCTTATTTCCCAACCCAAGAGCCCAGGAAACATTGGTAGAGCAGGGCTTGGGCTTCGGATCAGGTATAAGGAGAAAACAAGCTCCTTGCCCCTGGCTTCTTCCAGTCCTAGGGAGCAAGCAAGTGTTGCTTCTGATAAATGTGTTTAAACATGAATTGCATGATATATCATAGCAATACCAGGCCCAAATACCAATCCAAGGAGAAAGATTTTAAAGTAATTTAGTTTCTAGGGGGAAACTTAATTTTAAACGCAGACTGTAACAAGAAATAAAATGACCATCAGATAGGTATCATTTTATAATCAGTGTCAGCTTTGCTAGTGCAGCTTAACTGCTATTACCTACCTGCTGAAATTCAAGGTTGAAAAAGCTTATTGTTGCTCAGCTCACTTCCCAAAAACATTCTTCTAATAAGAATGTACAGGATGTTTATGCTGTACATGCTATATTTTCATTGCTTCTGTATGTCTATGTGTGTATAAATGCTTGAAGGCATAATGGCATTTAACACGCTTTAAGTGGGTCAGCTCTGAACTGGTCAGGCAATTGCACTTAGATGATCGTCGTAGGTCTCTTCCAACTGAAATAATCTGTTTTAAGTGTCTGTCAAAGTAATGCCATTTCTTAATCGCTCTTTAGTTTGAGAATGATGAGTTAATAAAAATGTTTAATGTGAACTTGCTAAAGAAAGTTTAAGGCTTTTTGGGAAGATTCATTTTGTTCTAGGTTTTCCTCTCTAAGTCACTTCAGAGGTTATGGAAATCTGTTTATGCTCATGAATGAAGATCTATGTAGTGGAAGTGGTACAGTGTATGTTGTAATGCCACATGTTTATTTTCTACTCAGTTACTGTCCTGCAAATGGGTTATATTTTTAATGGTGAGAAAATGATTTCTTCATTAAGATCTTGCAATTCCATCTTTCTGGAGTGTTTTAGTGACTTTCCTCACTAGTGAGCAGCGTAAGAGTCTATAAAGGAGCTTAAAGGGAATTTTGTGGCAGTTTGAATCATTCCAGCATGAAACTATCAAAGAGCCGTGACCAAGCACTAACCAAAGATAGATTTGAACCCAGTGGCTTTGTATTTGATAATGTTCCAATTGAACAGTTTTCTGATGGATTTATTTTTAACCTTATGTTTCATCTGCTTTGTAATACAGACTGTATAGATAACAAAAGACACAAAAAGTGCTTTTTTTAAACTGTAAGTGGGATAATTTCAAACACTGTGTTTAGTTTCCACTCTGGTAGTACCTACACTTACACATTTGAGTGTTTTGGGGTTTTTTTTAAAATTATTTTTTTTGCCTTCTCAAAACTTTTGAGCGATTCAGTCTTGTAAAAGTTATCCCCAATGCTGTCTGCAAAGTAGAAGTTTTGTTGAGATCAAGGTTGGGTTATCTTGGGATTGAGACTTGGTCCCAAGAGTAAGATTTTTCAGAAAACAACCCAGAAAAAAAGCAATGACTCAAGAAAGCTTGAATGTAAACCTGAAGTGGGCAGAGAAGTACAGTTTTCTACCTGAGCTGTTTTTATAAAAAATAACTTTCTGCCTTTGTACTTCAAAAACATCAGCTGACATATGTATTGTTCTGTGTTGCAGTCTCTTTATTGATTTTTCAGGACTTGTGGCATTGTATGCTTTATATTTCACACTTTCCCTCACCTCAGTTACTGAGCTTCAACAAAACTGCGGTTTTCTTTGTTATGACCCAGTGATAGCAGAAATGTGAAAATTTGCTACGGCTTGCTTATATATCTTACTCTGCCATAAAACTCAAGATATTTGATGAGAACTTGAAAAGCTTTCCTTGAACTAAGATGTATTTTCAAGGTATATGGGGTTGCTAAAATTGTGCATACTTTCTTTGCTACAATAAATGAGGAATTTCTTAGGAGTCAATGTATTATTTGTATCTAAGTTCATGTAGGTATTGGAGAAATCTCACATTATGAGCCAAAACTCTGTAAAGGGATGTTCTTATAGTATATAACATATGGAATTTCCTTTAAAAAATAAACTTCAAAAGAGCTTGATTTAGTTTTACGTTGGACTGAAGACAAATTTCAAACTGTTGAGATTTGCTGTGAATGAAAAACTTTGGCCAGTTCCATCGCCAGGCAAACTCATTTACAGCTGAGTTTGCACACCTCTGCTATGTTTCCATTACTGTCTGGAGTGATTAACATGCGTAGATGCTTCAGTTAAAGAATAAAACTCCCCAGAGTTTTAATTTTGTAAGAACAAGGGATTACATTCAGTAGAAAAAAAAAATCTGTATTGTATGGTGTGTGAGTACGAGTAAGCAATGTGGAATACTATAGGTCTTATTTTACAAACAGTTGAAGGGAAGTATACTGAAACTGCAGACAAATGGCGTAATGAGGAAAGCGCAGCTAATTCATCTCTGAACAGGTAACTCCTGCAGATGAGGCCATCAGTCAGCTAAGCCAACTGCTACACAAAATACATCGTTTGGATCTTTGGGAAAACTGTCAGTTTTCAGGGGTAAAATAGTATTGGGCTTGTGTTATGCATAAAAACTGAACTTAGTCTCAAATGTCTGAAATGGAAATTGAATACAGATAGAAGCAAGATGCTAACAGTTAGAGCCATGTATGTCTGCGATGACAAGCGTTGCTAATGAGACCAGTCACTGATGGTATTTCATCAACAGAGCCAGACTGTAGCAAGGATCTGTTTTTTAAAGATTCCTGGGTTTCCAGGACTGAATTTTGTTGATGGTCATTTAAAAAAGACATAAATGGCTGGATAGGTGTACCTGACAATGACTGCTGATCTGCAGTGAATCACACCACAGGTTTACTCTTTCCAGTTACAAAGTGTTAGATCCAAGAGTTAGGGAACTGATGACATTGTGTTTGATAGATGTGGGAAACTGCAGAAGTGTGTTACACTAATGTCAGTGCCTGATCACTTGGACAGGTTCTGGAAGACTGCAAATTTCCAGTAATAATGAAGAAAAGCACTTTCAATGGTAAACATAAAGTCACTGAATCATTAAGGTTGGAAACGACCTTTAAGATCATCAAGTCCAACCATCAGTGCAACACCTCCATAAAACAGGCATATATTTCTAGTCTTGCAAGTAACATTTTTAAACTTTATATGCTACCAAGGTAGATGGGCAGCTGTGACGGGAAGGGAGAGCCACTTGAGTTTTCTTTCTGCACTGGAGATCTTTCAGGTGTTCCTTTAGGGCAAAAGGAGCTCTGAGAAGGTAAAGAATAATGCATGGTTCTTCCTACTGTGGGTGAGTTTATAAAATAAGAGAACAAAATTCCAAAGTTAAACATATTAGTTAAAATAAGACCATTTTGCAAAAAAAATAGCAATCTCTATAATCTTTTCAGCCTTCTGATTGTGAATGAAACTTTCAAAGCAAATGAACCAACAAAACCCCCAAACACTTGGATTTGAGATGTTATCTCCCCTAGACAGAGAATCCAAAAGACTTTTACTAATTTCTCAGTTCTTGTAAGATAGCAAGTGAAAGTGCATCAGCATAAATAAATGCTAAAGAACCTGAGGAAACAAGACTTGTGAATGCATAATACCATGTTGGGCTGTAAGTTGCTTTGGGGTGCTCTTTGAAGAGGAATATTCAGATAGAGGAATTTATTATAGTTTAATAATTTGTGAATTTGTACTAATTAATATATTAAAACCAAATTACCTTGGTTACATTTTTGGGACCAAATTAAATAAAATGTCTATGGTATGTTAATTTGAGTTCAAAAGGCTAATTTGAATATGTAATTTGGATCAATTAGAAGTCTCTTTAAATAGTGATAATAGAAACATAAAAAAGCTGGTTAGCTGTTAGGATTAAGAGTAATACATCTGAGAAAAGCAAATTACAGTGCTATTTTTTAAATGCAAAGGAGGTTTAAAATTTAAAGGTAATATCTGTATATATAAATATGCAATATCTGCAAAATTTTTTTTTTTTGAAAAAAAAAAAAAGACAAAAGCTCTAGAGATAGTGAATTTTCCAGGGTTAGCTCTTATTTTTGCCTGCAAAATAGGCAGACAATGGTAAGATCTTTACTTCCAAAGGAGCTCTCCCAGAAACTTAAGTGGCATTCATTTTCTCCCAAAAACATAAGACTAAAAACTGCAGGCTAATTTCGGTCCTTTTGAATTGCCACAGTGAAGTTAAACTGAATTTAAGTCAGGGTAGATAAGATTAAAATCTGCCCTTAGGAGAGGCTATTTTTTTTTACAAGTAATTCCTTGTGAATTATTTTCTGTGTAACTTGTGCCCAGTTGTTATTGCATCAGGTGGTCATTGCAACCTCTGCAGTGAGAGGAGTCGCACATCGGGCAGGATGTAAAATGTGATCGTCCCTTTTGTATGTCTGTGGTCGTCGGTGTAAGGTCAGTCTGGTGCTTCACAGCCCCATTTCAGTGTGAGCCAATTTTCTATTGAAGCCATGAGCAAATGAGCCAATATGGGGCAAAAGCAGGAGTGACCAAACGCTAAACATCGCCTTAGGCTTAACAGTCCCTTTAGATACCTGGTGTTTTCAGGGGCCTTATATAAAACTGTTTATCTTGAACCAAGAAGGATCTTTGCGTGGCAGCTGGAACAATGGTCACAGGATGGTCCAGCACAGCCTTGCTGACTTCTCTTCTCCCTTCCCCAGGTTTCTGTAAACACCTGCTTTGGACAAGCCAGAAAACCAGCCGGCAGGCAGCTTTTTACGTACTGCTCAACTCCACAGCAAAGTGACCTACCTCGCTCTTGTTGCTGCTGATGGCAGTTGCTACTGATGGCAGTTGGGTGTTGGTTAAATTTAGCTGAGGTGTGCTTATGTAGTCCTTAAGCATGTTTTCAGTTTTGGTGTACATGTGTGCCCTATTGAGATGCTTTTCTTTAAATTATATACTCTAACAATGTTTTGCCAGTGTGTGTGTTGCCTACACCTTTATTTGGTCCAGAATATTGAGGCTTCAGGCTGCTAAAGGAGCAGTTATCTAATATACATGTGGCAAAGATAGAGTTCTGGAGTGTGTCTTTCCAAGATTATTTACAAAAAAAAAAAAAGGTAGATAGAATATATTTTCTTACCCTCCGTCGTAACGTAAAATTTCAAGTTGTAGATGCCATTAACGAAAACCCAGGGGTGTATTTGGACAGCCGTTTGCCTGGGAGCTTTATGCACTGCTGCTATGCCATTAGGGTTATTAAATTATAATTTTAAGAAAATTGTTACAATAGGGTGGAAAACCCACAGAGTTCATTTGAGAAGAAACAAGAATAATTAAAACCACAGATCAGCATCAATGGAATTCAGCTTCAGTTAACTTAAATCTACATTGGGTCATTCTTACATACTGCTTTCCAGAGACTACAGAAAAAAAGCTAATCTTTATGCTGCAAGAAAACATAATTGAGGTCACCCTACCTGAGAAGTTTGTTTTAAACTAAATTGCTGCATGTTTATGAGGACAAAAATGTTTACAGTCTACAGCAGGCACAGGAAGCGCAGCTATGACTTCAGTTGGCTTCTTGCCCTCAATTTAAAATAATTTCCTTCTAAACCATACATTACATCAACCATATATTAAAACAACACTTACAATACTGAAATTACTTTTACCAGTGCAGATCTGCATGCACTCAGATTTCTTACTGTGTAAGCCATGTGCTATAGAAAAGGTGATGTTGAAAACAGACAAAAAAAGTAGTTGTAGTTTTTTTCCCGTTACAGTGGATTTGTAGTTTTAAATTATTTTAAAATATTTTTTATGATTTCTGGTTTAAAAAAGCTGCAAAATCACAAGTCTTTTTGATGGTATTTGAAGAGTGACAAATTTCCACCATGGCAAAGCAGTGGTTGTGTTGGCAAAGACCCCACCTTGCAAACCCAGTGTGCGTCTGTGCAGCTGCTGCACAGGTATTCACACCCAATTTACTCTTTTGAAAAGTTCGAAGTAGAGTATCACAGCAAATAGCTATAACAGATTTTAGAAGCGCTCTATTAACTGCACAGATGTCATTGCTAAATATCAGAAGTAATTTTAAAACTCGAGCTTTCGCAGCGGCAGCCACCTGGCAGCGT